>NC_037532.1:2522298-2531712 GCF_001531365.2 Cynara cardunculus var. scolymus | reverse complement strand
TATATATATATATATATATATATAAAGTTTGTTTAAAAAACAATCCATTGCATTTGTACAACCAATGCAACCCAATAAATTGAGATATTTATGGAAATGATRAGAGTTYATTTATTATGATTTGAATATTTATAGAAGATGAATATGGTTCATTAATTATTATCAATACTTTATATTAGGAAACAATCAAAACTTCTATGAAATCATATATTAATCAAATGAAATGGACGATTAAGATTGGTTGCACAAATGTTATGGATTGTATAATAACCAACCTCTACAACCCTTGATATTTGTGCAACCAATACAACATAATCTCAACCGTCCATTTCATTTGATTAATATGTGATTTCATAGAAGTTTTCATTGTTTCCTAATACAAAATATTGATCATAATTAATGAGCCATATTCATCTTTCATAAATATTCAAATCATAATAAATGAACTCTCATCATTTTCATAAATATCTCAATTTATTGGGTTGTATTAGTTGTACAAATGCAACGGTTTGTATTTGAAACAAACTCTTTCTCTCTCTCTCTCTCTCTCTATATATATATATATATATACATATATAGAGAGAGATTGATTATTATACAACCTCTTACATTTATACAACCAATACATCCCAATTCTCAACCGTCCATTTAACTTGATGAATATGTAATTTTATAGAAGTTTTAATTATTTCCTAATATAAAGTATTGATTATAATTAATGAATTGTATTCATCTTCCATAAATATTTAAATCATAATAAATGAACTCTCATCATTTTCATAAATATTTCAATTTATTGGATTGCATTGGTTGTACAAATGCGAAGAGTTGCATTTGAAACAAACTCTCTCTCTCTCTCTCTCTATATATATATATATATATGTGAGCGTTCAAATAAAAACCATCCAATTTGTATAAATCGTGAAAACTATATCAACCAATCATAATTTTTTATTTTGTTTATTTTTTGTAATTATGAGAGGTTGATTAACCATTTTTATTGTGGAGGATGTTAATTATAGATATTATCATCTTCATTAGTTTAATTTTAGATAAATACATGAAACAGTTTTATTAAAATTTCATTAAATATTATATGAAACAATTTCATATATATATATATATATATATATATATATCACCTCCAATCATTGATTTTATCCTTTCAATTATTTTCATACTTCTATGTACTCTAGCTTGGGACCACTATATGTAGGAAAAAAAAGGTTAAAGTGTAACGAAATTAATTTTAGCTTTTATTTATTGATAAAAATTTCCTCAATTAATAATAAGCGTTATTAATTTTATTTGATAAATGTTTTTTTTTTTAATTTATGTAACATCGGTTGAGTTTAATATGACATTTTTTATGTAATAAAATTTATTACAATATGAATTGACAACTTCACATTCCTGTCATCTGTAATTACAAGATCTGATAGTTAGCAGACAAAATGGGCGTGAAACAGATATATTTGAATGTTTGTTATAATAACTGAGAAAAAAAAAAATTCTTCGTTACATTAGATATGAACTAAAATAGATTCTGTTAAATTTTGATGAATTTTGACATACATAGAAATTTTATTAATGGTATAAACTCTTAAGTTTGAAGTAGAATAATATCTGTCTAATACCTTTTAAATGAGCTTTCAAATTATTGTGGAAGTTGTTAGCAGTTTATTAAGACGTGTTTGGAATCAGATGATTGAATGTGGGTATCAGATATGTGATGATTTATCTGATTCAACAATTGCTTAAAATAAGCACCGAGAAAACATTGTTTATATGGCCAAACGCATAAACAGTTAAGTTTATTAAACAGAAAACAAGCATTCACTTATAGGCTGTTCGGGTTGGTTTTTTCATCAAGTCTTGTATGGATAAAATAGTCTTTGTGGATTAATTTGTCTGTATAGCTTGAGAAATTTTGTTTGGGAGAGTTTTTCATTTATGGAATGGACGTATTTTTTTAATTGGGATAAGACAAATTTGAAAATAAACTTGGTCTTTTTTTTTTTTTTTTGCATAAAGCTCTCCTTAAAAGTTTAATGAACAAGACACTTTTCACATCATTAAGCACTCTCAAACATGTATAGCTGACCGAATAAGCTATGAGTTTCATTAAAATCATTAAACTACTAACGAACGTACGCTTAATCTTTATAAGGTCATCATGGGCTTACATTGAACCTTAAACATACCCAAATCAATATCCGTAGAATATGCCAGAGCACATATAATAACAGTTTGAAAGGATCGAGGAAACACACTCATATGATTCAGTTCCAGCGAGTGAAAGTTTGATTTGACTATGTGTTTCGTCTGTTCAAAGCAAAGGCGGAAACCGACACAACTCATCATTCAATGATGGGGTGTTCGAAATGTTCTGATACCATTATAACTCACTTAAATAATTGCAGTAAATTATTTAGATGACTTTACAGCTAATTTAAAAAACATGAAATAAGTCATCACTGATAGAAAAATGGATTTTTAAAAAAAATATTTTTTTATTATATGTTTGAATAAAAGAATACTCGTCAGACAATAATATTTTTCTAATTAAATTAATTAATATTTTATCTAAGTTTGACCGGATTACGAAACATAAAAATCACATATAATAGTTAACATGGTTGATGTTGTCGGAATACAGGAGTCATGCACTCGGTGGAAATTAGGTGTATTTCTCCAATACTTCATACGAAACAGAGCAGGATGGATGTTTCAAAAATTTACCAGTATGGCAGTAATCTTTTGATGTCGTATCTGAATTTTAAGTAATGATCTCAACTCATTGCCTCTAAGCTATCCACACAAATGCACTGAATCCAAATGACGTCCAACGCCAAGAGAGGAGATCATCTTCGTTCCCGAATGCTAGATACTATCTCCAACTCTGTAAAGGAAAGAAGGAGGAGCAGCCGGTAGAATATACAGAGAGAAAGGATCCTATGAACAATTCTGATGACGTTTTTCAGCTTCACTCTCTTACCATTTTCTCACAGTAGTCTCTCTGTTCATATAAGTGTAATGATAACACCTATCTCATATGTACTACAGCAGGAAGAGTGGCACAAGGATTTTTCGGAGATCTCATATCTTCTCATATCTTTATGTTTCCTTTACGCGAATATGAAGGATTGACAAGTTACCTATAATCGGATTCAATAGGATAGAATCGTATTTAATAAGATAATAATAATTACACAGTTTAATTATTTATCCTCCTTATTCAGATATACATTTTTACGTGTGTGACCCATTGGGACCTTTTCATGTGGGAAATAATTATAAATCTTATTTATAATTATAAACGAAGAGCGACATCTAGAATACATCATCGTTACCCAAATGATAAAGTTTGGTGATTGATACACACTAATTATTTAGTGCTAAAACACTTTTTTTTTTCTCTCATTTAGATAAGATCTTTTCCATTCAGATCCCAACCTTGAGTCATTTTACTTCATTATTTTCTATTTCTTTGTTTTTAGAGCTAGAGATGATGATATACATGTTTTTACTCTTTTTTTTATTAACCTGGATATCCAACCCCCTATGCGAGCCGATTACTCTCAGGACGACCACTTGTTTTGCAGATAGCCCGAAGTCACCGCATTTGAACCTCCGTGGCCACATGAGGATTTTTATTTCTCTTTTGATTTGATACTGGGACCTCCTGGTACTTTTGACATTTGGAGCCAAGCTCAAACCAATCAGACACCACCCTTGTGGTTCATGTTTTTACTCTTTAACGTAGGCTAATATGGACTTTTGGATAGGATTAGTGTAACATATCTTATGTTGTAGCATTTCTATAGCAGCAAGTTGATAGAAGGAACCGAATGACTAAGGAGAGGAATGGCTTTTGGAAAAGCTTTGTGGCTCATGGAAGACATTTTTCTGGAAGAATTCTGTTTTAAATAAAAGCCGGAAATTAGTTGTCTAAATAGTACACTTAAAGTCTTTCTACTTTTGACTATTGTGTATTTGTTAGAAAGCTTTGGCTCTAAGTTACTTGTTGACCCCCCCCCCTTCTAGTTTAGTATGAATAGGGGGTTTGAGTTAATCTTTTGGGAGGCAATCTCCAAGCCATTTCAGTTGTAAGGAGCTGAATTTATTTTCTTTAAACTTATGTTTAATTGTCTTTAATTTCGGTTTTAATTTATATTATTGAAGGGTTGTATGAAGTTCCATTGCAATTTTGCAGCATTCTAATTTTCCTTTATTTATTACGTTTTTTTGTCTTTACATATCGCTCTTTAATTTTCGTGTTTTAATTTCATGTCTTTACTTACTGCAATTTACATTTCTTGCAATTTTCTTTCCGTCACGAGTAGCTAAATCTCTTTGCTTGGGTGTGAGACGGAAAGAGTGAGTTTGTAAAAAAAAAAAAAGTAGATTATTTTATGTAACAACAATGTTTCATTACCTCATTTCAAGTTTCATAAAACCAATAACACTTTTTGACGAGTTGATCACAATTATGCATTAAAGTGTCATGGACTCTAAGCTGAGCCATTGATTGCATATCAATTTGTATGATATAAGAAGTAGACTTGAGAGAGTTGCTAACAAAGATATGTTTTTCAAATTGGTTAATTCTCGACAAGTTGATCATTTTAAAATGTTAAAGTGGAATGAACTCAGAGATGAGTCATTCAGAACACATCAACTTGAATGATATGAGAAATGTTTAAGAACATTTACTAGTCGTACGATATTCATTCAACCTAAACTCAAATTAGTACTTGGCTAGGGACATTTTAGAATACAATATTCTAAGGTTATTATTATGTTTATATATAACACAAAATAATACATAAACATAATAATTGGTTAATGTCTTTCATTTAATAAATATCATGATATAATATCCAAACAGAATCATCCAATAATTGGCTTTTGGACATACACATTAACACATGTTTTCTCCAGCAAACTGTTCTTCCTTCATTTTGTTGTCCAAAATTGATCACTGTGTCAATTAATATGTTTTAACTATACCCAAATAAGAAATATGCAACTGATAAATATTTTTGTTTATATATATAATTAAAAAAATGTACAGTATGAAAATACAAATATGTGTTTATCTATTTTGTGAATGTCCAATGAATTCCCGTACGTCAGTTGACCTGGAAGACTTAATTTACCTTTTCAGATCCGGTTTTCCGAGCATTTTAAGATGTGTTCTTTTATTAACGAGTTATTTTTTTTCAAATACTGATGATGAACCCCCTCATGATTGATTTGATTCGTCAAAACCTGAAGAAGAACGTCAACAAACAACGCAAGGAAATTAGTGAAAAAAAGGACAAACATAATCATTCAGCAGAGCTAGAATGTTATTAATAATTCAAATTAAATGTACATGTGAAATATGAATGAGGATAAGGTACTAAATTTCCTACGTCCTACTAGTACTTGGATTATTCCCGACTGTCATCACTAAATCTGGAAAAACGTCCAAGCCAAACACGACAATTTCGAGCCCATCACGTTTCACAAACCCCTTTTGTAGTATGACTAATCAACCATCGTATTGATATCCCGATTCAAAATCAACAACTGTAGATTGCCAACTCACATGGACTTACAAAACAACTGAATTTCTGAAATCACCATCGATTGATAAACCATCTATCACATGACACGTGATTTCATTGATTAATATGGTTAACATGTTAATGACCGATAATTACGGTCAAACCCCATATGATTTCATTGTAGTATGACTAATCAACCATCGCATCATCATCATCATTATTATTATTATTATTATTATTATTATTATTATTATTATTATTATGTTCAATTTACTCTCATTTTAATTAGTTACAGTGTTATTTTTCTATTGCTATCGGTTTCTCAGTTATATTATTATTAGTTTTTCCAGTTACGTTACTTTAAAGGATCTTTATAGACTCTACACTTAAAAAGTTAATATCACATGTTTTTCTTTTATTTCTAATTGTCCAATTTTTCAAGAAGTATTGCCTTATTTATACTATATTATTAAACATTTGATAAGAACTTTTAAAAACCATTTTTTATGCATGGAGTATTGTTTTTTTATGCATATTACTTAAAATTCAAGATTACAAGTAAATTGTGCGTAAGTACAACTTATTAAAGTTTCATGTTTGGATTCGTGTAACTAACTGCAAATAAACATAATCAAATAGAGAATAAGTATCCTATTTTAAATAACAAAAATCTAAAATATAATTAGTATAATCATCGACTTCTAATAAAAATATTTGATTCTTATCTTTATAAAAAAATTATATTATTAAATCAAAAATAAATAATGAATTAAAGAAATACACAGAAAAGGAGAAATTTAAAGTAGTTAGTTTGGTTTAATATCAAAAATAAAAACATTATCGCGTTATCAAAACCACATAAAACCGTATTATAACATCGACTGGAAAAAAAATCATTGAAATCGAGATATATCTCGCTGCATTATGCAAGTACTCTTCTAGTAGATATCATAAAACATACATATTTGGGCAAAAAAAATATGATTACCAACAATCTCAACTGTTCTCATACGGAACCTGTCTCCAAAGACACCAATATGAATGAAACATTCTTTGGATTACTCAACGGTTGGGGCTAGCAGAGTCCCAGGATCGAACCCAAAATCTGTCTTGTATTTGGACAAAATTACCCCACCTTTTTTACCATCTGAATTACACGTCAGATGCCATAAATCATACATATCCTATGGATAGAATGTGGGGTTCGAAAAATATACAATGTAGATACTTGTATTATTCTAATCATATAATTTGTATACTTTATAATAAAATTCATTTAAAAACGGTTAACGTATTTATCTTTAAATGGTCCTTCCCCATGTTCTTATCTCGAAATACTTTTTTTTTCCTGTAAGACGAATACGATATCAAGATTTTTGCTCTCGAAACATTATTGATTTTTAGGATCACTTCTAGCATCATAAAGTAGAGATCAGAAAACACGTTCACGAACACCAGTAATATTTATTGAAGTAGTAACAATGAAGACGATAATAAATACAAGAGTAAACTATAAATTTGGTCCTTGTGGTTTGTTAAAAGTACCATTTTTCATCCCTACAGTTTCGAAATTACAAGATGACCATCATGATTTGTAAAAACGTCTATATTCGGTCATTTCCTCTAACGACCGCTAAAGAATTTCATTAAATGAGGTGTATCTTTGTTTTTTTATCGATTTTTTTTTTGTCGTTTACCCAATTAAAAACTAGATGAACCAAATTACGAAATCAATTTTGATTGGTTAAAAGACAAAAAATCGATAAAACGACGAAAATACTCCTCATTTAACGAAATTTTTTAATGCCATTAGAGGGAGAGACCAACTATGGACGTTTGTACAAATAATGATGGTCATCTTGTAATTTCGAAATTGTAAAGACGAAAGATATTATTTTTGACAAACCATGGGGACCAAATTTGTAGTTTACTCTAAATACAATAATGTATGATATAATTAAATTAATATGTGTGTATATATATATATAGAGAGAGAGAGAGAGAGAGAGACAGAGAGAGATAGAGACTTGAGATCATGTGAAACCAATAATTTTTTAGACCTGTAAGATCAATTCTCAATCCTGAAATTATATCTACAACCTGTACATTCATAATTACAAAATTGCCACGAGACTTCTCAATAATCACAAAATTGTCACCGTGCAACTTTGGACCCTTAGATCATTAACTTATAAAGTTGATCAATGAACATAAATTAGTCTTAAGAGTCTTACGAAAAACCCTTAATCTCACATGAACCCAACCCTATATATATATATAACAAATTTGTAATAATATAATATAAAAATACTTGGATTTAATGTACCAAAATGGGAAGATAAAAAGGAAATAAATGGTGTTGGACTTTGGATATCATAAAAAATGCATCACAATATAACGCCAAATTCTTTGCATGTTGCCCAACCACTTTTGAGTTGTTTCCCCCCAACCCCACAACATAAAAGAAATCCAAATTCAACTTCTCCATCCCTCAGCTTGACACGTGGAATTTTGGGTTTAATCGACTCAAATCATACATATTAGTCTAAGGATCGTTTACGGTAAGTGCTTACCGGTGAATTCCAACACTATCATTTGCTTTTATCGGGTGAGATTTTAGTCAACAAAAACAGCATCGTATTCAACAATTTACCCGGTAAACGCTAATCATGGTAAGGGTCGTTGCCCACACTTATTGGGTGAGACTTTCAAACATTGTCTTACTCTTACTAGGTAAAATTCTTAGTACTTGTCATATTCATCTGACAAGTTAATGTGAGTTGACAATTATTTATCCGAGTAAGTATTTGATAAACAGCCCCTAAATGAGTTATACAGACACTTTCAGTTGAATCTTAATGTATATTGAATTAAAATTCATTATGTGAAAGAGGGAAGGACTTCATTGGTTGATCGCAAAATAAAGTTTGGATATTGATTTTGAAAAACTCAAATCATTTCGTTTGTAAATTAAGATGTTATGTAAATAAATCATAGATCCGTCGATATTTATCGGTTAACTTTTTCCAATTCAAATTACAGTTTAAAAAACAAAAGATATATATATATATATATATATATATATATAATATAGAGGGAATGGTTCAAACGAGAACACCTTCATTTTACGAGAATGCGAGAACATCATTTTACTATAGACAATCACATATGATACTATTATTCAATCACATATGATACATTATGATACTAAATGAGAGATGCGAGCTATTTTCGATGCGATCTTGGTTGTTGGCCAAGTCGCCCTTACACCACTAAGCCCCCTCACAAGTATTATCACATGTGATAATGATGATGTTGATATGATACTATAATTCATCAAGACCACCAGATGTGATGCTAAATCATAAACACAGACAATTTTTGGCGCGACATAAGTCGTAGAACACGTCGTCTGCACATCACAGGATCCCCTCACACGTATTATCACATGTGATAAGAGTGTTTTCCCATTCTCTTAAAATGGAGGTGTTCTCATTTAAACCTCCACCTATATATATCTATAATACTAATAAATAAGTAACTTTGGGGACACGTGTCACGTTTCTGTGCGACGGTTGTTGATTTTTCCTGCCTAAAACATAATTTTCACTTACGGCCCCCAGACTTACAACATAACTCTGGAAAAATTCACGTCTGAATTTAACTCTARAGTGGTCATCAAAACCGGGTTTAAAATTTTAAATTCGCATTTTTGAAGCATTTTTCACAAGCAATATTACCTGCGAAAAAAATTTAGAAGAGCATGTACTCTTAGTACTTAATTAATTAATAATAATGTGAATTTAATTAATTTATATAGTTATTAAAAGAATATTAATACCTTATTAATTAATAATAA
>NC_037532.1:2518509-2522237 GCF_001531365.2 Cynara cardunculus var. scolymus | reverse complement strand
TAAATTTAATTAATTTATATAATTATTAAAAGAATATTAATACCTTATTAATTAATAATAATATAAAGTTAATTAATTTATATACACACACATCTATAATATTAATAAATAAGTAACTTTGGGGACACGTGTCACGTTTCTGTGCGATGGTTGTTGATTTTTCCCGCCTAAAACACAATTTTTACTTACGGCCCCCAGACTTACAACATAACTCTGAAAAAATTCACGTCTGCATTTAACTCTGGAGTGGTCATCAAAACCGGGTTTAAAATTTCAAATTCATATTTTTGAAGCATTTTTCACAAAGCAATATTACCCGCGAAAAAAAATTCCCCTTGGACCCCGCCAGGAGCTGCTGCCCCTTTGACCCCGCCACCCGGGGGCGCTGCCCCCGAACCCCTTCTGTTAGGGGCTTCGTCCCTAAATCAAAATAAAATCGAACAAGTGTGCACTCCGCACCTGCCTTACCTGTTCAATATTTATCATGATTACATTGGTCAACAATTTAATCCCATTACACTTAAATGACATTAGTGATACAAATCATCAACATGAAGTCATCAGATATTGGTTATTTCTCAGACTTACAACATAACTCTGAATTGTTCTGTTCCAAACTTAGTTATATAGTTATTCCCAGACTTAGAATACAACTCTAAACTTCTCTTCAGAGTTACGTGTATGAGTTATAAGAAATCAAAATTCTTGTGATTAAGAGTTATGCTCGTAGATATTTTCTAGACTTAGAAGACAACTCTGAATTTCTCTTATTCAGAGTTAAGTCCAGAGTTATTTTCCAATCTAACAATAAAATTCCGAATTCTTGTGTTTCAGAGTTTTCTTTCAAAGTTAATGTCCAGAGTTTTTCTCATTTAATAAGAGCCAAGGACAATCATTATCAAAAGTTGGTTTATTTCTAAGACAACGAAAATTTTATACAAACTTGTAGCATTGGCTAATTTTAGCAATTAACTCTTGAAAAGAACTTCACACTTGTAGCCAGATTGGTCGTCTTGATTTAGAAGTCTTGCAACGCTAGATATTGTCCGTCGTGAACTCTGGAGGATTTCTTAGCCCTTGTGTTTGTCAAGCCTGATTCTGTCCTTCATACAGAGCTTAACAGAGGTTCTGCACGTGCTATGCGGTCAATCTGAACCAGACTCCGTGTTTCATGCAGAACTGCACAGAGGTTCTGCATTTAAGTCTTGAGAAAGAGCTCTGTCTCTTCACGTAATGCGTCGAGGCTCTGTCTCTTACTCCGAAGATGGCCTTCAGACTTGTAACTCTGAAGAGTTTCCGTCTTAATCTCTGGAAACTTTTTTTACGCTTGTGTCCTTGAAGCCTGATTCCGTTCTTCATACAGAGCTTAACAGAAGTTCTACAGGTGCTATGGGGTCATTCTGACCCTACCTCCGTCCTTCACACAGAGCTTCATAAAGGCTTTGTACTTGTCTTGAATAAAAGTTCTATATCTGCATGTACTACCTAGAGCCTCTGATTCCCTTTGCTTGTCTCATACAGAGGTATACAAAGGCTCTGCATGTACTACGCAACGCTGCATATTGGATCTACATTGTTCGTCTTCATTTAGAAGTTTTTCTGATTATCGAAGCACATGCCGTCCTTTGTATATGTAACATTTAATTCTCGAGTAAGAGCATCTTTATATCAAAAATTTAATCGAACTTGTACTTTTGTCTAATTTATAAATTACTTCCGATTATTAATTCTTTATAAAATACATATCAGTTTCGTTTGATTTTTGTCATTAACCCGTGTAATACACGGGTTCAAACCTAGTATATATATAGGAGCACGTTCAAATGAAAATCGTGCATTTTTTAAGAAACCGTGTAAACCAATTTCGACCAATAGGAAAATTCCATTTTTTTCTAATTAAATTTAATCAATAAGGGTATTTCGGTCATTTATAATATTTTCTATTAAATATGAAAGTTATTAATAAATCTTAATTAAGGAAACGTAATAAAGGAAATTGTATAAATGGTAACATTTAAATATTTAATTATATTATAATATTAAAAATTTGAATTTGATATATTGTTATGAGATTGAATATGCAAACGGGTCTTGAAGATTGAATTGCATTATGGAATGAAATCGTAAATTATGGTTCAAATTAAAAAAATAATGTTAATGAAACAGGTTTCATGAAGGTGAAACTGRTTCATGTTGTAATTGATTCATGAGTAATATGAAATAGTTTCATGGTGAACCACGTTTCAGTGATGGTGTAGTTGATCCGTTTAGTAGAAAAAATGGAACATGAAACGGGTGCATAATTTATTTGGTTCGTCATGAAACGGTACATGATGAATCTGCTTCGGGATTTTGAAGATTGTAATCTGCTCCAGAATCTTGAAGATTGTAAGGAGTAAATGAAAGAATGCATCAAATCATGAGTGAAATAAAAAAAATTAATTTACATGAAACAAGTCTCATGAAGGTGAAACTAGTTCATGGCGTAATTGAACAATGAGTGGTGAACTGCTTTCATGGTGAAACCCGTTTCAGTGATGGTGTAGGTGATCCATTCAGTAGATGAAATGAAAAATGAAACAGGTGCATAATGTAGGCGGTTCGTCATGAAATAATTGCAAGATGAAAAATAAATTAGTTTCATTAATAATAATAAATGTTAACGTAAAAATGTTAACGTAAAAATAATAAATTACTTTACAAAAAATAGATTAGTTTCATTAATAATATGATATACATGATATGGTTTCCTTAAATAAATGAATATTTGGCTTTACCCTTATTGGTATTATAAAATGTATTTTCATTTTTTTTATTTTTAATTTCCTTAAATAACCTTGATTAATCTTAACCATTGATCAAGAAAATGGATGAGTGAGATTGGTTTACACAGTTTACACAAATGGAGGTGGTTTTTATTTGATCGCTCCTCTCTCTCTCTCTCTCTCTATATATATATATATATATATATATATATATATTAGGTTCGATCCCGTGTATTATACGAGATAATTTTAAAAAATTAAATCATGTCAAAAACTTATCTTACAGAAATGGATGATCATCGAAAGTACGATGCTACTTTAAACTTGTACTCTTGAAATAACTCTGAAGAATGACTCTTCAGATTTGAATTTAGAAATAAAACTATCTCAATAATTAATTAAAATGAAGTTCACCTTAGAATAAAATTGAATTTAAAAATAAAACTGTATCAATAAATTGAATTTAAACTTAAAAGGAAATTTAAAATGACTCTTCAGAGTTGTACTCTTGAAATAACTCTGAAGTATAACTCTAAAGAATGACTTCAGATTTGTACTCTTGATACACTATGCAGAGTAGGGCTGTAAACGAACCGAACGAACACGAACGGAGGTTTGTTCATGTTCGTTCGTTTAACTTAACCGAACAAACGAACGGACACGAACGGTAAACGAACGAAAATATTTGTGTTCGTGTTCGTTCGTTTAGAAATCAGGTGTGTTCGTGTTCGTTTATGTTCGTTCGTTAACATGCTAAACGAACGTAAACAAACAAACATAAACGAACGAACTAAACGAACATAAACGAACGGGTTAAACGAACATAAATAAATATTATTTGAATTCAAAGTAAATAAATAAAAGATTATATATTAAATTTAATATATAAACGAACATAAACGAACGAATATAAACGAACGTAAACGAACGGTAAATGAACGAACGTTCACGAACATAAATGAA
>NC_037532.1:2515739-2518499 GCF_001531365.2 Cynara cardunculus var. scolymus | reverse complement strand
AAAAAAATTGTTTATGTTCGTTCATTTATTAAATAAACGAACATAAACGAACTTCCTGCCGAACGGTTCACGAACGGTTCGCTGAACGTTCGGTTCGTTTACAGCCCTAATGCAGAGGCTCTACATGGTGCTTTGTCTGGAAAAGAAGACTTCAGAGTTCGGGTGAGCTAACTTTGAAGAATTACTCTTCAGATTTGTACTCTGAAATTAAGTTTGAAGTAAAACTCTGAATAATGACTCTTCAGACTTATACTCTTAAAATAACTCTGAAGTATAAAATCATTCCAACTAAATTATAGTTCAGACTATTAAGTCGAAAAAAAAGACTTCAGAGTTCAGATGAGCTAAATCTGAAAAAGAATACTTCAAGGTTCGAGTGAGCTAAGTATGAAATTAGAAACTTCAGAGTTCAGACTTTTAAGCCTGAAAAATATTCTAAGCCTGAAAAAAAAGACTTCAGAGTTCAGACTTCAAAGTTCGGGTGAGCTAAGTATGAAAAAGAAGACTTCATAGTAGGATCCAATTTCCTACTTCATGATCTTCTTCTTTAATCTCTCAATTACTGTGAATAATGACTCTTCATACTTGAATTTAGAAATGAAACTATATCAAAAATTAGTTAAAATGAAGTTAACTCTAGAATAAAATTTAGAGTTCAGACTTCTAAGCCTGAAAAAGAAGACTTTAGAGTTCAGACTCTAGAGTTCGGGTGAGCTAACTCTGAATAATGACTTTAGACTTGTTCTCTTGAAATAACTCTGAAGTAAAACTCTTCAAACTTCAGAGCTCTATATAACAAGCCAGAAGCTTTGCATGGTGCTTCCTCTGGAAAGAAGACTTATCAAATGTACTCAAAATAAACGATCAAACAAAGTAATAAAATCAATTACAACATGATCAACCAAAGAAGATTTCAGAGTTCGGTGAGCTAAATCTGAAATAATAAGACTTTAGAGTTCAGACTTCTAAGTCTGAAAAAGAAGACTTCAAACTTTAGAGTTTGGATGAGTTAAGTATGAAAAAGAAGACTTCAAAGTAGGATCCAGTTTCCTACTTGATGATCTTCTTCTTTAATCTCTTAATTACTGTGAAAAATGACTTTTCAGACTTGAATTTGGATATGAAACTATATCAATAATTAGTTAAAATGAAGTTAACCCTATAATAAAATTGAATTTAAAAATGAAACTATATTAGTAAACTGAATTTAAACATTGAAGTAAACACCATTTTTTTCGGGAATCGGTTACTACACGAATTAATTAACCCAAAAATAAATCAATTGCATTCTAAATTAATAGGATTGATCGAATAAGAGGACACGTGTCAATCAATGAGTCTAATTGAACTGCTAATGTAAATTGTGTCTAGATACGTTCAAATGAGTCTAATTGAACAATTAATGTAAATTGTCTCTAGATACGTGTTTAGACTGGAAAACACAAAAATCGGTTCACCAGAAGATGACACGTGTCACGTCGGTTACTTATTTATTATAAGTACACACACACATATATTATATATATATATACATACATATGTATTTGTATACACATACACATACACACACGTGCGCACGCGTGTGCGCGCACACACACACACACACACACACACACATATATATATATATATACATACATACATATGTATTTGTATACACATACACATACACACACGCGCGTGCACGCGTTCGCACACAAAAATATGTATATGTCTGTATAGGGGTTCATTCAAGGGAGAACTGATTAGTTTATGGTAATCGTGAGATCCAATGTGACATGGACGAACCTACTATAGGGCATACGGTGACACGTGCCACCGTATTATTCCTCCGTCGAAGGGTAAAATATTTTAGGTTCGTGAAAGGTGCAACCGTATTAATTTGTTGCATGCCATCGTATTTATTTTGAAACTACTATGGGAACAAGTTTTATTTGGTAGAGTTGGTTTGCAAGACTTTTATTCCATCCCAGACCCAACTTCGAATTCTGTTAGTGTCATTTTCTTAGTCAAATAGTGTCGCCGTTTGAAGTTTTTTTTTGTATACTTGTTTCTTATAGTCAAATGGTGTCACCTTTTGAAAAAAAATCCTATATTTTTTTTCTTATAGTCAAATGGTGCTACCGTTTAAAAAAATTATGAGTCCGATTCCCTGTAATGTGAACCGCTCATTTGAGATATTTGAGATTATTTTTTAAATAAGCTAAAAGGGTAATATAATAATTCTATTTTTGACAATTAATCAGAATATTTAGTTAATCTTTTTAGAAGAAAATATTTAATTAAAATTAGTTATCTAATATATCAGATTACCTAAATACATCGTATTTTAAAGACGTTCGTGAATCAAAGTGTATCACAGTGATAAGCTCACAATGTTTGATATGTATCACAATGTATTTTCTTTGTTTTATGAAATGTATCATAATGTGCATTTTCGTAATTTTCATTGATTTTCAAAGGGTATTACATTGTGCATCTTGTATGTATATCTGGATATCACAGTGAATATCGTTTGTAGATATCACAGTGTGTATCATGTGTTCACATAAGGTTTATAAGAATAAGGTTCACCGGAGAGAGGAAATAGGAGAGATGAGAGAATTTATTTATAAAATCCCTAAAATGCCCTTGATTAATATTTTAAGTTACAATTACCCAAGTTATTAATTTTCTAATTTAACCTTTGATTTTGTGGTCAAGATTGGATTTTACGATATATATATATATATATATATATATATATATATATATATATAT
>NC_037532.1:2511135-2513354 GCF_001531365.2 Cynara cardunculus var. scolymus | reverse complement strand
ATTAATATCGATATATTTTTGTCAAATTTTTATGATATCTTCAAACATATATTTTATTAAAAAATAAAAATATTATCACTTTCTCAAAATCACATAAAGCCATATTATAATATCGACTGAGATAAAGAAGAAAATGAAATATTAAAATCATGATGTATCTCGCTGCATTGCGCGAGTACGCTTCTAGTATATATATAATTCACTTACAAAACTTTTTATTTTGATTGGATTGACGTTTTTATTATTGATAAGATGCACAAATTGAAAGAATTCGTTTTATTTGACTTTTTCAAATAAGGTCCATCAAGGCATCAATCAAACACGTTAAAAAACAGCTCTTAACAATTGCAGTTTTCTACGTTCCAATCGGATTATTATTCAATATAAACTTTTAATTAATATTAAAAAACAAAAGGAAATATATGGACCATAAATAAATAACATACATATCTTATAATCATCATTGTCATAATTTTCCACGCAAAAAGTACAGTTTTTTGATGCATAATTTAATAGTACCATCGTATCGTTAATTAAATATTTAAAACTTGGATAAATTTCATGAAAAAGTAACGTACCTTTACTTGATTCCTATTATGGGTAACGTATTTCAAAACTTCCATTTTGATACCTAAAAGTACCCGGACAACCGGTTGAAGCATTACCGGTTACCATGCTGATGTGACGAGTGATGTGGTATCCGGTTAATGTTTTAGCAAATAACACTGAGTTGGATACCACATCACTCACCACATAAGAATGGTAACCGGTTAATGATTCAACCGATTAACCGGGTACTTAAAATTTTAAAATTTTACATCGTAGGTACCAAAAATAAAAGTTTTCAAAGTATATTATCTAAAATATGAATCAAGTTAAAATACATTATTTTCAATACTGTTTGCCCTTAAAACTTCTGAAAAGGAATAATTTCATTTTTTTGTTTACTTTAACAACCATTTTATGAGTCGTAGCAAAAGACAAACCAATCATTCAACATCACCATCCATTGCTGGGTCATTTGAATTTATTGAGGTCCTCAGCCACCACTTTCTTCAATAAATCAACTCAGTACCAGTATAATCAAACTGGAACCACCGTCCACCGTCCACCGTCATTTATCCATAGCGGGGCCACCATCTCTTGCACCACCAAAACTCTCATGTCTTCACTTCAACTCCAAAATTTGATATGGTGTGATCCTTGCAATCAAGGGCGGATGGCCATCAGGGCCTTTTGGGCCTTGACCCATGTAGATAGAGTGAAACATCTCCAGTCCATTAAGGTTTTAAGTATAATTTTTTTTTGTGTTGCCCCCCTTATCGCTGATCGAGTCCATTTGTGTTCCGTCTCTGCTTGCAATTAGTTTGCTACTCAAGCCCGTGATAGTGGGGATCTTATGTGAAATCAATAATTTTCAAGCTCAAGTCAAACTTCTTAACACTGTTCAGTTTGAATTTTAAAAAACCTGTGTTATTTTATTTTTCAAGCTGTTCGAATCTGAAGATTTGAACGAGCTTATATTTAAAAGCGAACAAAGCCCCCTTCTGTAACAACTCGTCATCAACTAAAAAATATGTCTCATTTGAATTTGATACTCTCAATCATGCCCGATCTTTTCTTCCAGAACATTTTTTTTATTATATCAGTCTTTATTTATGTAATACTGAATATTGTATTTTGAAATCTTAATTACAAAATTATTTTCTATGTTCTATTTTTTTTAATTATTTTAATATTTATTTATGTAATACTAAATATAGTACTTTGAAATCATAATTACAAATTTGTTTTTCGTTAAAACAAAAAGGTTAAAATTTTAAAAATGAATTTTATTTAACTAGAAAGATATTCATGCAAAGCATCGAGATATATCTCGATTTCAGTGTTTTGTTTTATTCTTTTTTATGTCGATATAATATGGTTTTATGTGGTTTTGAGAAAATGATAATGTTTTTATTTTTGAAAAAAATATACATTTAAAAATATTATAAAATTTTGAAAACAAAAATATCGATATCATTATCAAATTAACGTTTTTTTAAAAGTTATTGTTTTTTGTGTAAGTTCTTTAATTCAATTTTTTTTTATTATAATTTAATTTAGGTTTAATAATATAATTTTTATAAAGATATTCTATACTATATTATAAAGCATTTGACTAAAACTCTTAAACTCTTAAAACTCTTAAACCCCTTCATCCCTAAACAATTTCATCC
>NC_037532.1:2505984-2508645 GCF_001531365.2 Cynara cardunculus var. scolymus | reverse complement strand
ATATATATATACATGTATTAATTCAACCTTAATCTGAGTTTCTGGACAAGAAAGAGGGTAAACAGTTGAAATTTCATTCTAAAAGCTATTTTTTTTGTCTTTTCATGGCTTATGATATGTCAAATTTGTAGTTTTCTTTATTGGTTTTGAGTGTTTATCTTAAAACTCAAGTTTCTTGGTTCTTTGCTCTTGGTGTAAATTGAACACATTTGTGGAGTCATTTAAATATGTTGGATTTTAAATATATTGAATTTTAAACTGTCATACAATTATTTTCATCGATAGTGTGTAATTGGAACCATAACTCTTATTTATTCAAATTGTATTAATATGTAAAAACCAAGTGTAACTTATATTATCGTTAAATCTTATCTTATAAAACTAATGGAACTTCAAAATCGTTAAAATTTATGGCTCCCGCCGTATTGCGTGGGTACACAACTAGTAACTAAGTAATCTGTTAGAGCTCAATGATTATCATAATTATATTTTAGATTTTTTATATTTAAAATGAGATATTTATCCAGTAATTGATTATTTTTATCTGCAGTTAGTCACACGAATTCAAAGATGAAGCTTTAATAAGTTGTACTTATACACAATTTACTTCTAATCTTAAATTTTAAGAAATATGCATCAATAAACAATACTTCGTGCATGAAAAATGGTTTTTAAGAGTTTTTGTCAAATACTTTATAATATAATATAGATAATCTAATAATAAAGTACTATAAAAATTCTAAAAAAAGACAACTAACAGCATCTCATCTCCAGTAGGCATACTATATTTTCTCTTTCTTTTTTCTTCTGAAATTAGAATTTTTCTCATATTTTAAATAAGAGTTTAACATAGCTATTGAAGCAAAATTTCCCAAAATCTGCAAAATTTCTAAAATAGCAGAGGCGTTGGAAAGACTGTAATAAATTTTATACAAAATAAGAACATACGAAGTCACGTTACATATAAATAATGAAAAAAAGACAATGGGGGTCACATGTAACACCATCTATGAGTACAAAAAATGTCGTTTATTGTGTTTGAATGATAACGTAATATAATATTTTTTTAAAGTAAAGGACTGTCACGAACCTGTTCTGTACTGGCTTAATTCCAGTTTATAACGCATTGGATCTTTAAACAACAGCATTGTTTTTTATTTAGAAAGTTTATTACTGAAAACATAACTTAAAGTTCAAAAAGTAAATAATCATGGCTGGATTTCAGTTTCAGAACAAAACCGAACGGAAAAATCCAATCAATTATTGATGATTGGGGTTTTTGGGTTTCCCATTATGGACCCATTTTTCTCCACCACTAATTCACTACTATAACACTACCTTTTCGTTGATTAGGACTTTCTGACATGTCTCATCGCCTGCCCTTTTCTTGATTGACACAGAGATAGAAATTTAAACCAGATGCAAGAATATTTTATTTAAAAAAATAAATTAAAAATACATGTTGTCATGCATATCTGTCTTTTGTATGTATCTGAAAACGGACATAGACAACCACATGTTTTATTTTTGAAGGGTATTCTAGGCTACAACTAGATTAGGTCCGTCAAAGGCGACTGTAAGACATCAACACTGATAAACTCAGTAGTCACAATTGTTGTAGAAGTCTGGTACGAAGTTGGGGTTGATGGGATATTCCATCAAATCCCCTGAACCTCAACCACTATGGATATTTCCATCAAACACGTTCATTTTTTTTTTGGCTCCAAAGGTGAAAAGTGTTTGGAGGTCTCAGGTTCGAATCCAAGAAGAAATAAAAATATTCTTGTGGCCACGGAGGTTTATATACGGTGACTTTGAGCTACCTATAAAGCGGATGGTCATTCTAGAATTAGTCGGCTCGCATAGCGGGTTGGATGTTCAGGTTAATAAAAAAAAAGACTTCAAATAATAAATAGTATCAAGAATGTAATCTTTATAATAAATAAATAAACCGAGTCCAAAAATATGAACAAATAGAGACTCAAATCCAATTAGGAAGCCCAACGGGCCGAAACTCATAAACAAAATACAAGCCCACATTCTCGAACGAAAGAATACGGTGTACACGTGGCAGTATTTTGGTGGTTGGATCAAAAGTAGAACATCAGATTACTGTAAGCTGTTCATCATCTCAACAATTTTGAAAAATTGGATCCTTCGTACATGGCATTGTGCAGTATCGCATCTTCTACTTCTGGATTTGTGGTGAAATCAAGCATCAGGACCTCCCAAATGTTCGCATTTAAGGTGCACCATGGTTATGTCCCCTTCCAAATACACCCCAAGTTCTAGGTTGGTTGTGAAGGCCGCCAAAGAGGCGGCGGCACCACCGTCTGCCGCCGCTGAATCTACCACAGAAGATAACCCTAAGCCACCACGATTTGGTTCCAAGAAAGGAACCAAGGTATCTATGCATATGTGCGTGTGGAAGTATATATATATATATATATATATATATATATATATATATATGTGGAGGTTCAAACGAGAACCTCTGTGATTTACGAAAACGCGAGAACAACTCAATAACCACAAACTTTTTTAATTAATAAATTAACTTTTATTATATATAAATAATTTAATAAGGGCAGTAATGTAATTAAGTAATTTTTATAATTTTTATTTTATTTTAATTAACCATGTTTATCTTCACGTTTCCAC
>NC_037532.1:2499329-2502819 GCF_001531365.2 Cynara cardunculus var. scolymus | reverse complement strand
TGTTTAATCTTGTGAAATTGTTTCATATAATACTTTTTTGATGAAATTGTTTCATATATGGTTGTGAAATTGTTTCATATAATACTTAATGAAATTGTTTCATGTATTTCTCTAACATTAATGAAACTGTTTCATTTATTTCTCTAAAATTAAAATAATGAAGATGATAATATCTATGATTAACACGCTCCGCAATAAAAATGATTAATCAACCTCTCATAATTACAAAAAAATGAACAAAATGAAAAATTATGATTGGTTGAATGCGGTTTGCACGGTTTGTACAAATTGAGTGGTTTGCATTTGATCGCTCCCCTATATATATATATATATATATATATATATATATATGTCTTGAAAAACGCCGTAACTCATAAAGGTTGAGGCTTGACCACGTCATTACACCAAATTTTCACGTCCTTTAAAACTTTAGTTTTGATGAGAAGTAGTACAAAATTATCTAGAAAAGTGGATTGTAAATTTGATGGAACCAGGTGCATAAGAAAAGTCGAGTGGGTGTAATTTTTAGATGGATTAAAGACCTGTTTTTAGCCTAATTCCATTGTGTTAGGGGATTATTTTTTCAATGTTTTGGTTGATTTCATTGGACTTCTCGGTTTTTTGGTTGATTTTTTGCATTTCCGAATAGTCCGGAGTACACCAGGTTTAGAGGGTGCATATTTCATACCCTAAAAAAATTTCTACTTATGAAAATCGGTTGAGCGACTGCATGGGGACCCTGATGGGCGTTCATAGGTTCAATCAAATACAGTGAAATTAATAGAAATAACCATTTTCAGGGACTAAATTCATCTCATAGTCATTTCTTTAGGGAAATTTATAAAATATCACTACCTTTACAAGTGACATCTCCTCAACTTGTGAGGAGCTAAAAAGACGATTGTTTTTCACTTTTCACCCACTTGTGGAGGTGCGTGGATAAAAAGTGAATTTTATGAAGGTGCCACTTGCAAAGGTAGTAATAATCTAGGAAAGAGAAATGACTAAGAGATGAATTTGGTTACTGAAAATGACTATTTCCCCTAATTTTCCCAAATATATCTCAATCAAAAGTAAAATTTGAAAGTAAGATGTACATAAATCTGTCATCTGTCTCAAAGAGTAGAGGTTATGTTTAAGGTGCGTAGGAACCTGTTTACAGTAAAGCTAATACAAAAAGTCGGAAATACCCCTATCAATTTGGTGCCTATTTAAGGTCGAGATTTTGATTTTCTAATGCTATTATGCGACGTGGAGGACCCAAAGAGTCGTTATCCGGTTTCATAAAGTCAACTATGCAAATCTATCGACAAACAACTACGGGTTGGATGGGATGGAAGACGTTTAGAGATGATGTTGTAATCGAAGATTTGATTTAGGATTCGGTATCTCGTTACGTACATTTTCGTAAATCGTATCATATTGTAATGAGGTTCATGAGAGGGGTTGGATTCATTGCAACGATGATTTAGAGATATCGAGAACGAGTTGCTAGGAATGGAAACACCTAATAAATGTTGATAAATCGTGCTCATAAATACCTCTGTTTTTCTGTAACATAATACAATGTAAAACTTTATCATAAATTAAAATAATTTTTAAAAAATGTTATAATTTGTTTTTTTTTAAAGGACAGTAATATATAAGGATGGTGACGTCCCCTGATTTGATGGGGAACCCAACTCACCCGATCCAAACGGGGACGGATATTTCCTGTTAAAACGGGTCCCGAAGCCGGAGATCCCTGGTAGACTCAAACTAACATATATTTTTTTTATAATGTTTGAACGGGGTTTGACTAGGGATGAGATGTTAATCCCCGTACCCGCTAGAGACAGGGGACGCTATTACTAAAAACCGGGGCCGGGAATTACAAAACCGGCCCATCCCTGCCCTGTTACCATGCCTAGTAAGATAGGGCTCCCGACCCCGATTTGACCAGGGATGGGATGCTAATCCCCGTACGCCAAGGACCGGGGCCGCTATTACTAAAACCGGGGCCGGGGATTACAAAACCCATCTCATCCCTGCCTCGTTACCATGCCTAGTAAGAGAGGGCTCCCGTGTCTCAAGCTCATGAATTTTTCAATTCATTAATGGTTCGTTTGGTTAGTGGGAATGAAATGAATTCGAAGGGATTTGAATTTAAAATTTATTCCAATTTATGTTTTGTTTGGAGGATTGTGCGGATTTGAAATCATATGATTTATTTGAAATCTCTTAAACATAGGATTTTGAAATTTATGGGGGTAGTTGGAATTTCACGGGATTTCATAGGATTTCTATATACTAGTGTTTTAAAATATGTTTAAAATACTTGTTTTCTAATATTCATTAATAAAAATATTTTTTTATTATTTTTTATAAAAATGGAATTTCATTTCGTTTCAAATTCATCACACCAAACACATCAAAGATTCCAAATGGTCATTAAAAAGTCTGTTAAATAAATTGTCTTTTAAATAATTAAAAATTGATTTTATGATTTGGTTTTTGTGATTTTTGATTGAGTAAATGACAAAAAATCGATAAAAGGACTAAAAATACTCCTCAGTTACCGGAATTTTAAAGGTTGTTAGAGGGAGGGATTTGTATCAAATCCAGACGTTTTTACAAACCATGATAGTCATCTTCTAATTTCAAAACAACAAGAACAAAAACTGTTACTTTAATGGAGTTAGTAGTATTATCATTTCATATAATATGAAATATTATTGGAACGTTGAATTTCACTGAATATTTTAATACTACAGTTAATGTTGCAGTTTTCAAAATGAAGGGGTCGTTTACTTAAACACTTACTTGGTAAGTCCTTACTGGATAAATTTTCTCATTGGATGAACATGAGAATGGTCAAGAATTTTACCGTATAAGAGCGATAAGAATGATGGAGAGTCTTACCCGGTAAGTGAGGATGACGACTCTTACCCACTAAATCGTTGCATTCAATATGTTTTAATATACCAAAATCTTACGCATCAAAATAAATCAATTGGGTAAACGGCTCCGAAAAATCTATCGATGTTGAATATAATTTATTTTTTAAGATTCTGATTTTTATTTTTTCTATTTTGAAGAAAAATTCAGAAAATCTGTATAATTATCGGCATATTTAGTCTTCCAACCTCTAAATTCTCAATTCCTAATCCAATATATTACATCAGTGATCTACAAGGGGTGTTTGGTTTAAGATATTTATCAGTAATTAATGAGACTGAATATAAAAGAAACTGATTATTTTTATACAGTATGATGAATCTATTTCTTCAAAAGTCTAAATTTTTATTCTAAGTTACTGGGGATAAAAATTCATTACCATTTTCATTTATTTTTGGGAAAAGTACAATAAAAACCAATGGACTTTCTTGTTTGGAATGATTAAGTCCTTAGAATTTTTTTTGGAACAAATAAGTCCTTGGACATTCCAAAACATGTTAAATAAGTCTTTGGACAATTTTTTGGAACAAATAAGTCCTTGGACATTCCAAAA
>NC_037532.1:2494224-2499049 GCF_001531365.2 Cynara cardunculus var. scolymus | reverse complement strand
AAAATATATATATCATGTATGTTATTTTTTAAATTAAAAAAGATTTAAAAAGATTACTGGTGAAATTTATTTTAATTAAAAATAATATATTTTATAATTTTTTTATTTTTTTTAGTTTAAAAAATCACTGACAAAATATATTTCTGAATTTTTTTCATTATTTTACCACTTTGTCGTTCAAAATATGAATGTTCATTGGGGTTTTTTCCTGATTTTTTTTCACTATTTTACCACTTTAACTAGTTGTACAAGTCATAAGAATGTATCCAACATGTTTTATAAAAGTTCAAGAAGTTATTTAACATCTTTTGGATTGTTCAATGACTTATTTGTTCCAAAAATTGTCCAAGAAGTTATTTAACATTTTTTGGAATGTCCAATGACTTATTTGTTCCAAAAATTGTCCAAGGAGTTATTTAACATTTTTTGGAATGTCCAAGGACTTATTTGTTCCAAAAATTGTCCAAGGACTTATTTAACATTTTTTAGAATGTCCAAGGACTTATTTGTTCCAAAAATTGTCCAAGGACTTATTTAACATATTTTGGAATGTACAAGGACTTATTTGTTCCAAAAAATTGTTCAAAAACTTATTTAACATGTTTTGGAATGTCCAATGACTTATTTGTTAAAAAAAAAAAAGTCTAAGGACTTAATCATTCCAAACAAGAAAGTCCATTGGTTTTTATTGTACTTTTCCCTTTATTTTCCTGAACCAAATAACTCATAATATTTTATAAATATCGTATTTATAAAAAAAAACTCTCCAAGACATTATGATTTTAGTTTTGATTTACCAATTAACCGCATCATCAAAATTGGCAAAATTCTGAATTCCGTCAAAATTTCAAATCGTCATTCAACTTGATCAATATTTGTCCAAAATTTCCAACTATTGTTAGTGGATTTGTTTAAACTTTTTTCAACTTGCACAATATTTTTTTCAGATATAGACACAGATGTACGTGTACCTTTTATAATACGATGTCCTATTTCTTAAATACTGTTATATTGATAGAAATTTCATTTAAAGCCCATAAGAGGCCCAAACTGCCTAAACCGATCAAACCAAACCACTTTCTTGTGGTCACTTGCTACCAAATTGTTCGATCAGGAAATTCTCCTAAACCACCATTACAGTTTGGTTTGTGATTTGGAGGGTTAAACCGTCCAAACCAAACCACAAACACCCATATTATTGCATTCCCATTTCTTAAAACGAACCGAACGAATCCTAACCATTGTAGATGAAGACTTTATAAGGGTATTTAAGTGGTACAATTGAAGTTGTGGTGAAGAATAGAGTTTGGTCAAAGGCATGGGGGAATCATGTGGGTTGTTTTAGGGCAAAAACACACATAGTGCACTTGCGGCCTGCATTTATCTCTTCTATTCCCCCCTTGTCCTTTTCTTCATTAATTACTCTATCTTTGATTTCGAACCGGAAATAACTGATAACCGAAATAACTGGTCTATTCTGTTCTAAATTATAGGTATCGATACATATTGTACAGATGAACAGTTATTAGAATGTTCATCAGTTATTTAAAATTTTGATGGTTTCCCTAAACCATCCGCTGTAAGAGCTTCATGTACAACTGCAAGGCTTATTGGGTACACGTTAGATGGCAATCCTCATAAAAAGCCCAATTCATAAACAAATTGTAAGTTTCATAATATTTTTATGTTATGGGTGGTTTATTAAACACTTGTCCGGTAAGTGTTTACCGATAAAATCTAACGCTATCATTTACTTACCTGGTAAGATTTTAGTTCACCAAAACGGTATCGTATGCAATAATTTACCCGGTAAGCGCTTACCATGGTAAAAGTTGTCACCCTCACTTACCGGGTAAGACTCTTGATCCTTGTCTCGCTCTTACTGGGTAAGTTCTTGGTCCTTACCATATTCACCATGCAAGGTAATGTGAGTTGGTGGATTTATGTGAAGTAAATTTATGTATACAAACTAATAATACCTATTTCATGCTTCTGGCATGTAACTCAGTTGGTAAATGGGTCCCCCCCCTCTCGCGCGCGCTAGTCTTGGTCGTTGAACGAGTCAAAAAATGTTTTCCATATCGATGTCCTTGGAGGCTGGTTTCATGTGGGACCCATATGCACTCCGCAAACGAGACGGCGACACATCTGTTAAAAGATAACACAGGTGTCCTAAGATGAGCTTAAAAAAATAAATGTATAATTTTGTAAATATTAAAACTTATTTATTAAACTTTTTTGTGTTTGAGATTTATTTATTAAAAATACAGAAAATAATTTTTTTTAAAATAAAAAAGAAACCAAAATAAAATATGTTGAATTACTTTAATTTCAATACAATTTGTTGTATTTAATTTTTGAAGAAATAAATGTTGAGGTTCTCTCTCTTACCTTCTCCCATGTGCCATGCACCACAATATATATAATCATTTAAAATAAATTTTAAATATTATAAAATTAAATAGTTGATATTCTTTTTAATTGTTTATGTAGATGAAAAATGGAGAATAGTTTTAAATGAGTTGGTTATACCCATAACATCAATAATTATGAATTAACACTTGTACATATATATATAGAGATAAAGGAAATACAAGTTGCATGGATCTAACTACTGAGTCCTAAATCATTAGGATGGTGTCTGATTGGTTTGAACTTGAGCTCTACAGGTTAAAAGTGTCTGGATATCTCATGTTTGAATTCAAGGAGGAATAAAAGATCCCCTTGTGGCTATGGAGGTTCAAATGTGGTGACTTCGGGCTACCTGCAAAGGGGGTGGTCGTCCTGAGATTAGTCGGCTCGCATAGCGGGTTGAATATCTAGGTTAATCAAAAAAATATTGAGTCGTATATGTACCTTGCTCTCTGTTTGCAACGGAAAACATGTTTGTAAACTTGAATACACACACACTAATTATATAAGTTTATTTAGTAACTTTAAATATTTTTAAACCTAAGATAGTTTTTGTAACATTCATAATGAATAAAGTGATAAGCATCCATGATAAATATTCATGATGAATTATTAATATTCATTATTATTCTAGATTATTCATTATAAATACTAAATTAAATAGATGACTCCTCATGACTTTTCAAAATATTCAAAGTTTCTAAATGAATCTCTTTCTCTCTCTTTATATATATATATATATATATATATATATATATATATATATATATATATATATATACTCATTCAAGGAAGAACTGATTAGTTTGTGATAACTGTAAGATCCAATATGAACCACTCATTTGAGATATTTAAGGACATTTCTGAAATAAGTTAAAAGGATAATATAGTAATTATATTTTTGACAACTAATCAAAATATTTAATTAATTTTTTAGAAGGAATATTTAATTAAAATTAGTTACTTAGTATATCAATTACCTAGTATACATCATATTTTAAAAATGTTTGTGAATCAAAATGTATCATAGTGATAAAGTTTCACAATGTTTCACGTGTATCACAATATATTTTCTTTGTTTTATGAAATGTACCATAGTGTGCATTTTCGTTATTTTCATTGATTTACAAAAGATATCACATTCTACATCTTATATGTATATATGGGTATCACAATGAATATCATTTATGGATATCATTGTGAATATCGTTTATAAGTATCACAGTGTGTATCTTGTGTTCACAAAAAGGTTAATCGAAATAAAGTCCGTCGAATAAGATTCGTGGTAGGGAAGAAAGAGGAGCGATGATAAAAGATATTTATAAAATCCCTAAAACAGTTCTTATTCGATTACACAAACAAAACAGTTCTCGTTTGATTAGGATATCACTTTGATTTGTGGTTGAAATTAAATCTCATGATTATACAAACAAAACAGTTCTCGTTTGATTATATATATATATATATATATATATATATATATTTTGCAACCAATGAAATTTGATGATGTTTAATTTTAAGGAGTATTTTAATTTGTTAAAATATAGAACCACATTTATCATATACATATAAAATAGCTTAAATAGGTTTGCTTAATAAACACATATATGTATGCAAATGAAAGACACACAACCAAAATAATACCTAAAATATCTCATAATACTTGAGAAGACGACATCGTATCTACGATCAATGCAAGTGTTGTCTTGTGGGGGAGCTTAATTAAATTTGAACCCCTACATATGTCCACTAAATATGCATTTGTGTTAAATCTTATTTCTTAATTAGATACTAGGAGTTACACCATTTTGTTAAATAATTGGGTTACAAAGGTTGTACAAATGCACAAGGTTGTAAAAGAAATATACCCTATATATATATATATATACATCTATGTAAAGAAACGATCAAATGCAAATCATTCATATTTGTACAAACCGTGTAACTAACCCTCATTCGTCGATTTTATTGTTTAATTTTATAAAATATTTTCATTAAATTGTTTCATATGTATAATATTTTTTTTATAAAGTTGTTTCATATATAGTTATGAAATTGTTTTATATGTATAATATTTTTTTTTATAAAGTTGTTTCATATATGGTTATGAAATTTTAAAAAAATTGTTTCATGTATTTCTCTAAAATTAATATAATGAAGATGGTAATATCCATGATTAGCACCTCCATAATAAAAATGATTAATCAACCTCTAATAATTACAAAAAAAATGAACAAAATAAAAAATTTTGATTGGTTGAATGAGGTTTGTACGGTTTATACAAATAACGTGTTTTACAAAGTAAACCTCCTCCATATATGTATGTATGTATGTATGTATGTATGTATGTATGTATGTATGTATGTATGTATGTATGTATGTATGTATGTATGTATGTATGTATGTATGTATG
>NC_037532.1:2478567-2493994 GCF_001531365.2 Cynara cardunculus var. scolymus | reverse complement strand
TTTAATTATAATTTAATTTAGGTTTAGTAACAAATAAATTTAATTTAGGTTTAATAACATAATATTTTATAAAAATAATAACTAAGTATTCTGTTAGAACTTAATGATTATCCAAATTATATTCTAGATTCTGTAAATTTAATATGAGATGTTTATCCAATATTTGATTATATTTATTTGCGGTTAGTTACACGAATTCAAATATAGATCTTTAATAAGTTGTACTTTTGCACAATTTACTTGTAATCTTAAATTTTAAGTAATATGCATTAATAAACAGTACTTTGTGCATAAAAATTGGTTTTTAATAATTTTTGTTAAATAGTATAGATTATATTGTATAGATATAATATATATATATATATATATAATCATATAAGATTAGTCTTTTTTTGTGAGACTTGCGCGGCCACTTTATTACACTTGAAACATCAAAACACTGTTTTACAGTGTTTTTTTTTGTGAATGTTAGGATTTTTTTTTTACTTTCACAGTGTTTTGCTTTAAAGTTTCAAGTGTAAAAATGTACGGGCCTCATGAAAACAACCCGGTCTCACGTGAACCCAAACCCCCCCTATATATATGCATATATATATATATATAGTGTGTGTGTGTATATATATATATATATATATAGAGAGAGAGAGAGAGAGAGAGAGAGACATGGGATCATGTCTGTTTTCATGAGACCTGTGAGACCACATTTTTACACTTGAAACTTCATATCACAACACTGTGAAGGTAGGTAACCTTCACAATGTTTTTATTTTGAAGATTCAGATTTTTTTTTACATTCATAATGTTTTGTTGTGAAGTTTCAAATGTAAAAATGAGATTTCACGAATCTCACAAAAATAAGCTAGTCTTACAAGAACCCAACCCAACCCCTTCTCGCGTGCGCGCTCTCTCTCTCTCTCTCTATTGAGAAAATTAAAATTGAATTTAAATCATCTATATTTACATCTTAACGATTGATAATATTTTAATTTTATTATTATTTTTACGTATATAAGAGAAGAATAAACATAGAAATATAAAAATAGAATCCACAAGTTGAGCATAAGGCATCAATAAATGGAGCATTTTACAAGGAAAATACATTATGAAGAGCACATGTATGCAAATATAATGTTGCCAAACACTATATATATATATATATATATATATATATATATATATATATATACCCTCCCTCCCATATGCCTTCTTTTCTGTTTCCACATTATACACCCACTATATATATACATATACATATATATATATATATATGTTCAAAATTCATTTGAATGGTAAAAAACACACACAGAGAGTAGGTTAAAGTGTAGTTTCTTTGAGATGACCCCTGATCTAATTCATTAAACAAACTCAAAGTTTGAGACTTTAATTCAAGAAATTTAAATACTCGATCTTTGTTATGTCTCTTATCGGTAAATACTAATTAACCCTGTAAAATTATTTTCAATGCTTATCACTAATATTCTCGATCTTTCTTATGTCTTTTATCGGGTAAGATCGGTTATCTTTAATCACCATGATCACCCGTTAATTAAGATAAGTGACACTCGATACACGTTCAGTACACGGCCCTTTAACTATCAACACTCCATATATTTGCTCGATCTAGGTTCGAAAGACGATGAAAAACACAAAAATGGTAGATTATATATAAGACGAGAAGATCATCATTTTCATAGTAAAATAAACTTGATTTCTTATACAAATTGTACACAAGATTAAAGAACAAAATAACAAATAAAAGAAAAGAAAAGGGAGCCTCATCATCCTCAGTATACAAAACACCCCAACATTCTTCAAAAACTTCTGCTAGGGTTTTCTGGAGTGGGCTGGTCTTCTGTGTGCTACATCTGCTTCTTTTTTGTTTTTCATTTTAATTATATATATATATATATATATATATATTGTAAAAAATAATAAATAAGAAAGAGGAAAATTACAGTTTCTAAATTTAGAAAGTTGAAATGCATCTTCTGTGTGTAGGAACTTTCTTAATTTTCTGTTTTAGTTCCTCTTTCCATTCTTTTCCAATATCTTTTGAGATTTTTACTGCATCAGCAGAAGCACCAGCCAACCCTCTTCTTGTGAACCCAGCTGCATACAACCCTCCCTTTCCTTTCCAACCATTTGGAAATGGAGTTTTGGGGAATCCATTTTCAGCAAAGAATTCAGTTTCCTGAAATAGAAAGTCAAAGTTCCATTAGTCAAACTGATTCGGATGATGAGATGGAGTTAATTAGGGTTAAAGTTTGAAGCTTTATACTTACATGAAGCCAAAATGGGACGTTGCTGAAATACCCAGTTGCTAAAACAACTGAATCGATGGTTAGAACTTCACCGTTGACCAATTCGACTGACTTTCCGGTGAACCTTTTGATTCCGGGGACTACGTTGATGTCGCCTGATCGGATTTTCTCGAGTGCTCCGATGTCAAGAACCGGGGTCTTTCCGTGGTGGTTTTTGAGTGTTAGTGGACCTAACGATGGTCTTTTTATCCCGTAACTTTGGATGTTTCCGATGATGAACCATGCTAGAATCAGTAGAATTTTGTCAACTAGCCATAGAGGTAGCCATGTCATCAGCATCATGGCTAAATCGAATGTTGATTTCCCAAAGATCTCTCTTGGTAAGACATGAACCTGAAGATGTGAAACGATGAATTAGAATCTTGATTTCAATGGGTGTTGATTTTCTTGAGAAAAAGATTTGTTGGTTTTTAGGGTTTTTGAAGGTAACTTACCGAGCTTCGAACCACCATTGATGGCTTTGCATTGTGGTTAGAGAGGTCGAGAGACACTTCCATGCCGGAATTCCCACAACCCACGACTAAAACTTTCTTTCCTTGGAACTTCTCGCCGGATTTGTAATCTTTTGCGTGGATCACTTCACCGGAAAAGTCTTTTAGGCCTTCGATTTCCGGTACTACCCCTTCAGCATTTTCTCCGGTAGCTACCACAAGCATCTGGCAGATATACTCCGTTTCCGACCGGATTGATCCGATCGTCGAAACGGTCTTGACCCGCCAGAGCTTACAGGCCTCGTCAAACTTAGCCGACTGAACACACTCATTGAATTGTGGCTTGATGTCGAATTTTTTCGCGTAATTCTCGAGATAAGCGATGAATTGTTTCTTTGTGGGGTATTCGGGGTACTCTTTGGGGAAGGGTACTTTGGGAAGTTGACAGAATTTCTTAGGAAGGTGAAGCTTAAGGCGATCATACGTGCGCTTTTGCCAAAGGGAAGCAATGCAGTCAGATCTTTCAATGACCACAAAAGGAATCCCTTGGTCCCTAAGGCAAGCCGAGATAGCTAGCCCAGAGGGACCCGCCCCTACAATAACGGGGCCGTTGACCCACACGCATCGACGGCCAAAGAAGTCATTTTGCTCAGAAAAGCTAAACATTTTCAAACACAAATTCACAAATGAATAGAATGTGTCAAAAGTGCAACAAATTGGAGGGTTTTTTTTGGAAAGATTGATGAAGGATTTGGTTTAGATGATGATTGTTGTTGGAATGAGTTTTGAATGAAAGAAGATAGGGGATAGGGAGGTGTATATATAGGGTGGTATGGGGCATGGGGGGGGTAGGGGTGGGGTGGGGGGTGGCATGTGATAAGGGTGGTGGGGGCAATTAATGCATTTTGAAGGGTCACTCTAAATCATAAGCAAAACCATTATTTGACATTATTTATTATTTAATAAAAAATAAATAATTCAATTATATGATTTTCATATTATATTAAATAATTTAACATAAATCTTTTTGGGATTTACTTAATTTTTTAATCCTCATATTATTGTTTCTAGAAAGAAGAAAATGCAACAATTTGGGGGCAAAGGGAATGAGTGAAAGTGAGGTGTCAATTTGATGCTGATTGTAAAGAGAGTGGTCCCCACCATCCTACTCACAAAGGAGAGTCAATTGCTTACGTGGCAAGGCTGACTAGGATAGTAGGGTGTGCCACCATGGAGTTGAGTGGACTGTGGAGTTAGTGACCCTAGACGACCCACAGGGCTGGACCATGGTTAGCCACCTTGGACCATTGTTCCTCCTGGCTCATGTGCCCTTTGATTAAGATGGCTACTCTTACAATGCCCACTCTTTAATTTGCCAACTCATTTTGGAATGTATAACAACCACAAGATGATTAAATAAATTAAAAAAATAATCGGACATTTTATTCTCTTTAATTTACTATTCATTTTGATATTATATCTGATTTCAGTTTTTTTAATCAGGTTTAAATTTTTTCTTGAACGTATACATTCATCGATTAATATATATTGTATGAAATTTATCATCGTATGTTATTCAGTTAATGGGTGTATTTATTGATGAATATATGCATTGTATTTATAGATGAGTATATTCATCAATGAATATAAGTACATGATTCAATAGTATATTATTCATTTAATAGGTATGTTCATTTATGAATATATATCATATGAACCTCATTAGTGTATAGTATGTCATTTTGTTATATAGTGTGTATATTCATTAATTAATATAGAATACACCCCATATAAAGCAAAAATAGTTAAAGTAGAGGCAGGGACGGACCTAGAGGGGTGGTTGAGGTGGTACGTGCCATCATATTGTTCCATCGTGGTAAGGTAAAAATAATTAGGTTCGTGAAAGGTGCAACCGTTTTGTTTTAGAAGGTGCAACCGTTTTATATGGTGTCACCGTATCCAAAAAAATTTGGATCCGTCCCTGAGTAGAAGGTTGCAACGAGACAAAGAAGTCTCGCTCAAACTAAAAGGAAAATTCTATAAGGTAGGCAGTAAACCAAGTATGTTTAATTTATGAGTTTTGAGTGTTGGGAGATAACAAAATGTGTATGACAGGAAGTTGGAAGTGTTGGAAATTACGTTGAGATGGACATGCAGTCGGACTATGTTGGATACTGATATGGATATTGAATGAAGCATTTTAGGTAGTGTTGGGAATTTCACATATCACTGATAGTTGAAAGAGAAAAGGTTGTGGTGGTTTGGACACTTTGACATGAGATAAATGACGATGCAGTGAGGAGGGGCGAGAGCATAACAGTCAAGGGGGAGGGACGAACGGGCAAGCCGAGGAGGGCGTAGGATGTAACATCCCCATTTCCATCATACAGATATACATCATTCTAACCACATAACAATACGTTCTTACACCAACTCTTCAAACAAACAATAGATATCAATCACCAATTCTCACCACCAAATACAAACCTTGTAGTAGAAGTGTTCACATTCAGTAGATTACATAAAAGTGACTGAATTATCCTTGTTGTAAATAAAGATCCATACCTGTAAATAAAGATCACGTGTCTAATATCCCAATACCTTGCTCTTTTCATTTCCATTGCCGATATTCCTACTTCTTAGATGCATTTCACAAGTCAGCTAAATAGGCCTATGAGTTTCATGGTTTCCTGTACACATAATCACATGTACCATATTTACACGCATATTGTAAGTATTACTGTATTACACTATACAATGTAAATATGCAACATTTTTTTTATGAAAGACACTTTAAGACCTTGAGGTCTTATTCATACTTCTATGGTATGCATGGAAAACTAGTACTCCGTGTAGTTTGGATCAGATAAGAGCTATATGAACCTTATTGGCATCCCGATTGGTAATTACAAACACTTACTAAACACCATTTTATGCAACAAACCAAAGTAACCACTCCTTAATTATCATGCCCATATGTTTTTAAGTACATATAACATTTGTTGCACTGTAATATCACCACACACACACACACATATCATGTGAATTAAAGTATACTCCTTAGTTTCTCTCCTTTGAAGAACCTACATAGACATCATCAATGTGCTTAGGTTTATGTTCCATCTACATTGATTTGATATATATGACCTCATTGTGTTCGCGAAGCGAGACAACCTCTCTACCCTCGGTTAGACTTTAGCCCATGTTACCTTGACCAATGACTTAAGCTCGTGACCTTAGTTTAGCACTACGTCTTCCACGAGTTGGAACCTATGGCCTCATGCGACCTATCTGGTGACTGGTGTCTTGCACACCATTATACTTCTTTGTGACTCATGTTTGCGACCCTATGTGATGCATATATAGGTCGTGAATGTTGTTTGGTTCACTTAGTTCTCGACCCAACATACAATATTTTCACCAAAAACCCGTTATAAGTCAATGTTCTTGATTCTTTTACACCAATACTCCATATACACATACATTATGTTTACCTCTTAATAGTTCCATTAAGCGGCAACCTCTGAATTGTTAAGAAGTGAATCTTGTTTGGCAAAAAAAAGTCCGCCTCTTAATGGTTCTAAAACCCTCTGAATGATTTTGTATCATGGATCTCCCTTAACCATTAAGAGCTCTAATTTCATTGTATACAATTACCAAACAATTATATTTCATTTTGCACTATATCATGAGAGTCTCTTAATCATTCTGACCACTTAATCATTTTGCACCAAACCATTTAGCAATTCTCAAACTGCCCCTAACACTTTAATTGCATTTTCCCACTTCATTTTAATTTTATGCTTACTCCATATTACAACCTAAAATAAAAACTCCATTATCATTATGTGTGAGTAAAACTATTCCCAAAATTATTTTTCAAAATCTATTTATTACCACCTTCAAGTATTTAATTAGAATTTTCATATTAATATTTTGAAGTTATTTGTTTGAAGCATAGAAATTTATTCACACAAATATATATACACACACATATACACTAAAACTAATAATTCAATCTATATTTTAGTACCATATCGAATTATTAATTATATACATATATTCGTATTTAAACGACTTGATTGTTATATAAACTTGATTTTTTTACGAATTTAAACCAAATTGTTTAAAGTACTGTTTGTTTTTGAAAATATTTTATTTATATATAATATCAGTTCATATTTAAACGACTTGACTGTTATATAAACTTGATTCGAATCAGATACGAAAATTTCATATAATGATGTGGGAAGGGAGACAAATTTTCTAATATGGTGGGGTTTGATAATCTTTTAAATTTGGGAGTAAATTTATTAATTATAATTATCTTCTTTTTTAACAATATCATGATAAAATCATAATTGAGACATAATTATATAAAATTATATATATATATATATATATATATATATTTGTTTCTAGTTTTGGTTTCCATTATTTGGAAAAAAGAATTGAGCTCATTATAATTATATATTTTTCTCTTGAAAAATATATAATAAAAAAATCAATATTGTAAATGCACTAAATAATTATTTTTCTAAAGTTATGTAAATATAAATCCAAAACACCATTAAATTTGGTGGTTTTTCTTTCGGTCTTTCGAAGTAAACTAATAAGATTATTCGGCTGATTAAAATATACTAAATGTCAGTTATTAAATCATGATCTATCATTCTATAAAACCTGAAGTTTTAGATTCAGTTATGTTGAATGGTTAAGAATTTTTATATGAAAAGTTTCCAAAAAAGTGATCTTTAAAACTATTTATAACATGTTTTAATTTATGAGTCTTATTATAATGTAATTTAATTGAGCTTTTACGAAATTGTTTCATATGAATGAAACTTGTCAAGTTTTCAGTTTCATTCTAACAATTTTTTTTATTAACCTGGATATCCAACCCGCTATGCAAGCCGACTAATGCGACCATCTGCTTTGCAGATAGCCCGAAGTCACTGCATTTGAACATCCGTAGCCAGAAGGGGATTTTTATTCCTCCTTGGATTTGAACCCTAGACCTCCTGATACTTTTGATCTTTAAAGTCAAGCTCAAAACAATCAGACACTACTTTTGTGTTGTGGTTCATTCTAACAACTTACTGTAATGTATTTGTAAAGTTATATATAGAAAAAGAGTAAAATTACGTTTTCTATTTTTGTGGATTGTTAAAACTTGATTATTAGTTTACGTCCTTATCATTTACAATTTATTATTGCTTTCATCTCGTCTCTTGTACTTCAAGGTAGGAGTTAGACTCATAGACGAAAGTAACAATAAATTGCAAACAATGACGATTGACGAAAACCATAATAATCTCAAAACAAGAGGGACTAAAGTCTCAATTTTTAACAAATTATAGGGGGTAAAAACATAATTAAAAATAGAAGAATTAATCACCCCCTCATCAAATTAATAACTCCATTGAAAGCAATTCCAATAGCCTAGGAATTGGATAAAGCTGCTACAAACCTCGTTTCCATGGCTACGTAGTACTTGGATCATAATATATATATATATATATATATATATATATATGCATTATGTGATTTTGTGCACAATGCTTTTGAAGTTCGGACCAAGAACAATTCCCATGCATATTTACAACCGACCATCATATTAAAACCAAATTAACAACTGTTAAACCCCTTTTAATAAGCTCGATGCAAAGATTAGTATTAATTAATTAACCGTTTATCGATCAACATGTGTAAAAGAACCGAAAGCAATATGACCCGTAATCTTTTTTGAAGGATGCTAATTAATCGTGATTTGTTTAGGTTAAAATACAAATATGAAATTAGGGTTATAGGAACTTTTTTAGTTAAGGGTTCTTATTTCATCAAAATGAACATAATAATTCCGCTCGTTTATATATTTAAACAAAAAGATTCGTTAAACATATCGTGCTAACATGTGGGGCTTTGGCCTAGCGGTATGTGAGTCTTTGGCCTCTTAAAAGGTCAGGGGTTTAAACCTCACCAAATGTGAGGAGGGTGTGTGAGTTTTTTTATTTTATTTACCGTATATAAATATTATATACTTTAAAAAAAACATGTGAAACTTATATATAGAGAGTTCATTTATTATGTACAACCAATGCAACCCAATAAATTGACATATTTATGAAAATGGTGAGAGTTCATTTATTATGATTTGAATATTTATGTAAGATGAATAGGGTTTATTATTATGATCAATATTTTATATTATGAAACAATCAAAACTTCTATGAAATCACATATTTATCAAATTAAATAAACAGTTGAGATTAGGTTGTATTGGTTGTACAAATGTGAAAGGTTGCATAATAACTCATATATATATATATAGAGAGAGAGAGAGAGAGAGAGAGTTTGTTTCAAATATAATACGTCGTATTTGTACAACCAATGCAACCCACTAAATTGAGATATTTATGGAAATGATGAGAGTTTATTTATTATGATTTAAAATATTTATGGAAGATGAATATGGTTCATTAATTATGATCAATACTTTATATTATGAAACAATCAAAACTTCTATGAAATCACATATTAATCAAATGAAATGGACGGTTGAGATTGAGTTGTATTGGTTGCACAAATGTCAAGGGTGGTATAATAATCAACATCTCTCTCTCTCTCTCTCTCTCTCTCTCTCTATATATATATATATATCATGGAATAAAAGTTTGAGTTGGATGAATGAATTCGTGCATTTTCCACATTCACATTCGTATGCATATATAGATAATTTGTTCATGGGAAGAAGAGGGTAAGCATGTGCAAAAGCTTACTTTGCATTCCCCATGAGAAGATTTTGAGCTATGGAATTTGGCTTTCCAAGATTAGTATACATATATACACCACTCCCATAAAGCTTTTCTAATAAGGTTTTTCTTTGAAATATATATTCACATGTGATTTGATAGTATAATTTAATTAATTATAAAATCATATGTGATATACGTGTTTTTTCGCTTCAATATTTGTTCTCGTTTGAATGTAAATGTTGATGTTGGAAAATATTGTTTCTAATTAGGATTCCCTTAATTCCTAATTAATTAGATTGGTTTAATCTATTTATTTTTGTGTTTGATTCACAAATCATAATAGTTTCGTGGTTAAGTTTCCCCAGTTAGGATTAGAACTACAAATAAATTCGGTTTGTTTTAATTCTGAAATCTTGATATTAAAGTTAACTAAAGTCTCTTTAACGGGTTTCTCGAGAGTAGTCTTGATTCGTTCGTGAGTTCAGTCATTCAACCGATCCATCATCAAATGAACCATACGTTATTTTTTCAAGAGAAAGAAAACGTATGCGTCCAAGTTCTGACTAATGCTTTTATTGATAGCATAGTTCATCAGAAAAAGGATTGACGATTATTTTAACAATTGGAAGGTTCATATGTTGGTATAGGATAGTAAGATTTAAATTTCTTTATGTTAAAAGAAATCGTCTTTTGTTTATATACAATATTTTATTTCTATTATTTTATAACAAAGTATGGCCGTAAACAATTGGATCTCCTTTATCTAAAATTCCCGACTCTCCCTCTGTATGTATGTATGTATAGTTATATATATATATATATATATATGTATATATATAATAAAACTTGTGATCACGTGAGACCAACATGTTTTCGTGATATCACTTTTTTACACTTGAAACTTCATAACAAAACGCTATGGAAGTAACTTTCACAGCGTTTTGTTATAAAATGTCAAGTGTAAAAAAGTGATATCACGAAAACATAATGGTATCACGTGAACCCAATCCTATACAATAATGTGTATGTATGTATATGTATGGAGTGAGTGTGAATGAATGAAAAAGCTAGGGTTTAGTAATTCCTTTTTGGGTATCCCTAGTTTCATACCAGCCTTGCAAAACTGCTTTACAACCAAAGCATTAAACGATTGCTAGGAAAGAGCATGATTCTTGAATCCAAAAACACAAAATTAAAATGCATTTTATTTAATTGAACTTTTCAAGAAAGYGTGTTCTTGGATGAATATTTTGTGATTAAATAATTTTAGTTTCTGGATTTATTTAATTGAGAAGAACGAGATGGGAAAATTCATCTATAAAGTAATTAATAATTAATTAAATACATAATTAACTTTTTATGATAAATACAATATATATATATATATATATATATATATATATATATTTTGATGTAAAGATGATTTCGTGGAAACTCGATTGCATAACAACAAAGTTTAGGTTCTGAGAATGAAACATAAAAGACAATATGGGATGTTAATTAATATATATATATATATATATATATATATATATATAAACGATCAAATGCAAACCACCCAATTTGTACAAACCGTATAAACCACCATCATCCGTCGATTTCATTGTTTAATTTTATGAAAAAATTTCATGAAATTATTTCATATAATATTTTTTTTATAAAGTTATTTCATATATGGTTATTAAATTGTTTCATATAATAATTAATGAAATTTTAATGAAACTGTTTCATGTATTTCTCTAAAATTAAAATAATGAATATGATAATATTCATGATTAACACCCTCCACAATAAAAATGATTAATTAACCTTTCATAATTACAAAAAAAAAATGAATAAAATGAAAAATTATGATTGGATAGTTTGCATTTGATCGCTCCTCTATATATATATGGTATATTTAAAATGCAATCATGTCCATTTGTACAACCTATGCAACCCAAATAATTGAGATATTTATGAAAATGATAAGAGTTCATTTATTATAATTTGAATATTTATTAAAGATGACTAGACTCCATTAATTATGATCAATATTTTATATTAGAAAACAATCAAAACTTTTATGAACTCACATATTTATCAAATTAAATTGACGATTGAGATTGAGTTGTATTAGTTGTACAAATGTAAATGATTGCATAATAACTCACTTCCCCCTCTCTCTCTCTCTCTCTCTCTATATATATATATATATATATATAATACTCTTAATATAATTTTTAATTAAACTATAATAAATTATTAAAAAAAATGGATTATAATTCATACCTACTGGTCCTACTCTCTCCGTCCAAATAAAGAGTCGATATAATCAATGGTTTTGGAATTCAAAATTGGAATAAATATGTATTATATCGTTTTCTCATATTTAAAGTATATGTATGTTATAATTTATACATATAGTACTTTACTTTTGTGGGGGGGAATAATAATGGCTTATAATAGTAAGTAATGTATTTAAACCAAGGGTTTGTAGGGTCGATTCCACTTCATTCGATACTTTATGCATAAAAGTTGATCATTACACCATATGCAAGAAGAATCCATGTTAGAGCCAAAAAGGAAATACACACGGGGTGATGTAATCAGTGACATACAAGTCGACAGGGACGGACCCAAGAATTTTTGGATACGGTGGCACCATATAAAACAGTTGCATCTTCTAGAATAAAACGGTTGCACCTTCCACGAACCTATTTTTTTTACCACGGAGGAACAATACGGTGGTACGTGCCACCTAACCACCCCTCTAGGTCCGTCTATGCAAGTCGATCACCGTGCCATAGTATATATATATATAATCGGAATCAAACTTGATGATAGCTTACTAGCTTTTGTCCTAAATTTACGATATGTATAATTATTCCTCTAATCTTGAATATACCCTTTTCTAAATCTTTAGTAAAAGTACAATACGACCTAGGAATTAGTATGCTTAAACATCAGATATTAGTCGAAACATGTCAGGTACACGGCATCCCGATTGGATTAAATGGGATGACAGTTTATCGGTAATCACTTTGACTTACATTCTAGTTAACATCTAATTACAAATAAATAAATTCGCATGAAACTAGCTTCAAATTTGTGTTAGGCTTAACTATTATGGCTTGCACGATACCTACGCAAGTCGTAACATATTGCTAAGTATTAATAGTGATGGCTACTAAACATTAATTAATACGATTGGAGAATGAAACAGTGATGGACCTACAGTAGAGCATGTGGTGGCACGTGTCACAATATGTATCTTGAAACTACAATGAGAACAAGTTTTATTTGATAGAGTTGGTTTGCAAGGTTTTTATTCCACCACAGACCTAAGTTAGAATCCTTTTAATTAGTGTCATTTTCTTAGTCAAATGGTGTCACTGTTTGAAAAAAATTATGTACATTTGTTTCTTATAGTCAAATGGTGTCACCGTTTGAAGTTTTTTCCCTATATCTTTTTCTTATAGTCAAACGGTGCCACCGTTTGAAAAAAAAAATTTGGGTCCATCTCTGGAATGAAAATCGTAAGACCCTAAAATAACATTAAGTTAAGTTCGTGGACCGATTGTGCCATATGATGAAAGTATAAGTGTAGGGGGTGTTTGGTATTAAGCAAACCCTAGGGAAACAATTGGATATGTTTTATTTTTTCTATTCACTACTTGAGTTATATGTTTATTAATTATTAAATATTTTAATTTATTTTTTATTGACTTTGTTACAATTTAGTTTAACATTTAATGGTCAACATGTTATTTTATTACAAATTGGTTTAGTGGTTTATTCTTCTAGCAAATATGATTCATTTTAGTCAAAGACCTTCCAGTCTAATGGTAAAGACTTGGGCATGACATAGTCATGAATCCGAGTTCAAGCCTTGGGAGTGGAATGGTGTCGACATTTAAGTGGGACCATGTTTAGCCTCCAAATTTACCGGGGATTAGTCGGGCTTTGGCCCGGACACTTTTACAAAAAAAAAAATGATCCATTTTAAACAGCTAAATATATAAATAGTAATAATGTGCTTAATTTAACTGAAATTGTAAAAAGTAATTGAAAGTTGAACCGAATAAGTTATGTTTATTCGGTTAACTGAACTATTTAAATCAAATAACCGAAACTGTTTTGATTTAGATGAATTATTCGGTTTTCAAAAAAAAAATTGGCACCCTTAAATGTGCGTCCAATAATTAAAAAAAAATTTGAATCTGCCACTGATTTTTACGTATACAGTAACTGGGTTATTTAGTCTTCTTATGATCGGGTTCGAGCAACTATTCTTTATGTGAAAGAGGAAAAAAAGGAGAAAATAAGAAAATTAATCTCTCACTCATATATATACATACATTATATATAGGGGTAAAATCAAATAAGAACTATTTTATTTGTGGTAACCGTAAGATCCAATCTCAACCACAAATCAAATGTTAAATTAGGAAATTAATAATTTTGGTAATTTTAACTTAAAATATTGATTAAGAGCATTTTAGGGATTTTATAAATATCCTCTCTCCAATCTTATTCTCATCTTTCCTCTCTCCAATCTTATTCGACAAACTTTATTCCGATGAACCTTATGTGAACACAAGATACATATTGTGATACCTACAAACGATATTCACTGTGATACCCAGATATTCATATAAGATGCACAAATGTGATACCCTTTGTAATGAATGAAAATAACGAAAATACACATACGATACATTTCATAAAACAAAGAAAATACATTGTGATACACGTGAAACATTATGAACATTATCATTATGATACACTTTGATTCACAAACTAAATACGATGTGTATTAGGTAACTGATATATTATGTAATTAATTTTAATTAAATATTTCCTTCTAAAAAATTTAATAAACTTTTTGATTAGTTGTCAAAAATAGAATTATTATATTTACATTTTAGTTTATTTAAGAAACATTCTAAAATATCTCAAACGAGTGGTTCACATTGGATCTCACAGTTACCACAAACTAATCAGTTCTCCCTTCAATTGACTCATATATATATATATATATATATATGAGGTTAATACGAAAACAATAATCAAATAAAAATATAACCACTTTGATATTTAATTGAAGCGAATATTAAAAAAGAGAAACATAACTTTTTTGTAAGATGTAGAAACAAAAACAACGAAAAACGCAAAACCCTAGACAAATGGATGACAGGTAAAAAACTGAAAACGAATAGAAAGAACTAATCGGAACACAACCCAAACCAAGATTTAGGGTTAACTTGATGACTCGTTAAGAATTAATATTTGTTCACGCTTAGATAACTAATCGTAGGATATAAGTCGAATATCAAAGGTCAGAGGAATCCAATCCGAAAACACCACTTCATTGCAGTATCCCCGAACCAAGTATGTACATTAAAATCCACATAACCGTCAACCATACACCTTTTGCGTAATTAGAGAATGAAGGATGGCTTTACATGGAGAAAAACGTCCGCAACAGAGTCGACGTTGATGGAAGCCTCGCCCTACCATATACCTTTCGAAATATTGATGATTTCTTTTTCGTATTCAATTCGATTTTATTAACAGATATAATTGTTTTTATAATTAACAATCAACCACCATAAATATAACGATACATATTTTCTTGTATGTGAGATTATTGGTTGATTGATTGATTTTGTGTGGATATCACCTAAAATTTCCATTAATGGAGTATCATTTTATGTTGGTCAACCAAAATAAGCCTAAAAAAATACGTTGAATGATTAAATGAGTTGTTGCACAACATAATAAGGTTAGCTACTAGGGTTAGGTTAAGTTTTCCATCATTCAAAGTGGGTCCTACTAAGATTTCAATCTCTTTTAATTATAGTTATCTCTTTTGAAGACGTAAAATTGTAGGAATTAATGTATATACACACACATATATATATATATATATATATAT
>NC_037532.1:2472456-2478527 GCF_001531365.2 Cynara cardunculus var. scolymus | reverse complement strand
TGTGTATGTATGTATGTATGTATGTATGTATGTATGTATGTATGTATGTATGTATGTATGTATGTATGTATGTATGTATGTAGAGGGGGGAGGTTCGGGGGCGGGGGTTGGGGGGAATAAAAAACACTCTAGTAATCATTTATCTGAACAACATGCATATGTGCATACAAATAATTAAAGTTGTTTCTTGGTTTTTATGCACGTATGTGCATCACACAAATTGCTTACAAATTATTTGGATGCACATGTGCATACCGTCTAGATGAACGGTTACCAACGTGTTTCTCATTTTTTTCACGATTTTCTCCTGAATTCACCCCTTATTATGATCATGCAGCTTTCTCCACTAGTTCAACCTTATGCATAGAGGTCGATCATTGCACCATATGTAAGTAGAATCCATGCATGTAAGAGTCAAAAAAGAAATGCCTACGGGTAATGTAATCAGAGGTATAAAAGTCGATCACCGCACCACAGCATATATAACCGCAATCAAACTTGATGATTTGATTGCATCAAAATTAGTATCAATTTTTGAGATTTTATAACCAAAAATAAGAGAATCCAAAGAGAAGTTGATGCATCGTTGAAGTCCAATGCCATTAGTAGGATCACATGGCAACATGGGAAGTCTTTGAAGGAATATAACCATTTAAAATCCAAAAATTCTTCAAAAATAAAAATAATTTACAAAATAAATAAATAGGAATCTAACATAGAAAGATTTACAAAGATTCTTGTATCTAAAAACCCTTTTTTTAATTCTATATTTTTATTAACTAAAATAAATGCATGGGAAATGTGGATTTTTCAAAATTGATATATGTTGATATTCCCTATTTTTATAGCAATTTCAAGATATCGTTAACCTGTTTCTACGGAATATAAACGAAGCCCAACTGGGGAAATCGTTTACGGAAAACAGATCCAGATGTATTTGAAGCTTGTAAAAGAGGGAATGACGTGATGACGTTATGAATCATACAAATTAGTCACATACTCGTTTAGAATTAGTTGTTCAGTGATTCATTGTTACGTTCAAATTTTATATTTCCGCACATAGAAACTCATTGTTTTATACAACACTTTTTCAAAACAAAACAAAAAAGATCGTGTAAAATTAATTAATACAACAATTTATCATAGAAGCGTCCTAAAAAACTTGTTAAAACACCTAAAAGTGTTCTAAAAACCTATTATGGCCCTTTTAGACAAGACATTTTTTTGATTTTGTCCTATAAACTAGCGTCCTATAAAGTATTTTTTTTAGGACGCTTCCACATTTTAAGTGTACTATAAAATCAATTTTACTGTAATACGTGTAGGTCCAATTGAAATTATCAGTAATTAAATGAATAGATTAATAATTAATTTTGAAAAATAAAATAAAAATCAGCATTAATGAGAGAGAAGGTTGACTTTATTCTTCTTATTCACACATAATCCCTTCAAATAATACAATAAGTAATTATTTTAATTTATAACTAATAATTAATTAATTAATTAATGAGATTGACTTAATATTAGAAGATAATTAAATAAACGTGAATTAAATCTTTGTGTAAAACATTAAAAGCATTCCATCTCAAAAATTAAAGGGCCGTTTACCTAAATACTTATCCGGTAAGCATTTATCGGTAAAATTTAACACTATCGCTTATTTACTGGGTAAGATTTTGTTCACTAAAACGCATCGTATGCAACAATTTATCTCGGTAAACGCTAACCATGGTAAGAGTCATCGTCCTCACTTACCGGGTAAGACTCTCGATTCTTACCTTCGCTCTTAGCGGGTAAGATTATTAGTCCTTGTCATATCCATCCGGTAAGTAAAATGACTTGGTAAGCGCTTACCCGGATAAGCGTTTGATAAACGGCACATAAACATGTTTGTTGAGGTTGATCATCGTTTGTAAATTAAACATATAAATAAATAAAAGTACAGATAGAAACTTATTTGATTATGATTTAAAATCTTCGAAAACGAACTCGAGTTTTTTTACGTAAAAATATATACAAATACAACGAAAAAAATTAATAAACAGTCGATTCAACGGAACTGAAAGTCTGGAAGCGAGAACCAAACTCGAATATAGCCGTTTATGGTCCAATCTTGGTGCGAATCGATTTTTTTTGGGGTAACTGTGGGTATACAGGTCAGTACATGCACCGATTAATCCTCGGACAACCACGAATGGCATGGAGTTATCGCAGGTGAACCTTCATAATCACAGACTTTGACAACACCTAGATTCAAACCCATGAATATGAGATTTCCACTACGTTTCCTAAACTTTAACCAAGAAGCCACAACCCAAACCCGAACATGTTTTTGTACTTCTCTAAGGGGCCGTTTACCAAACACTTACCCAGTAAGTGCTTACCGGTAAAATTTAACATTATTATTTACTTACTGGGTAAGATTTTAATCCACCAAAACGACATCGTATGCAACAACTTACCCTGTAAGCCTTATCGTGGTAAGAGTCGTCGCTCTCACTTACCAGGTAAGACTCTTGGTCCTTGTCTCGCTCTTACCGGGTAAAATTCTTGGTTCTTACCATATTCATCCGGTGAAGTAATGTTACTTGGTAAGCACTTACCCAGGTGAGCGTTTGGTAAACGGCTCCTAAGTCTCTAATACTGTTTTTCTTGAAAGGAGTCTCATATTATGTCATCCTAACAAATTATGACCGTAAAAAATCAGGTCTGATAAACTTAGTGACCATAATTATTATATACGTTTGAAATATACATGATTATCATAAAATTTATTTTTTTTTACATTAAATAAATTGAATATTAAAAAATAATTATAAAAAATGAAAAAGCATTGCACCTGGCTGAATCACAGGCTTGCATGTGGCATCTATGTGTTATTTTATAATTATATTATTATAATTATAAATTAAAAATTAAAAATTTAAACTTGAAGACTTGATTCTCTCAACCAAGGGGCTCATGCCATAAAACTTCACACAGAATTTAGCTTCCAAGATTCCATATTCCTTTTTTTATTATTATTTTTACATCTCTAATTAATTAGCAGATGTTTGGTTGGTTTTTCATTAAGTCATGTATCGATAAAATTGTCTGTATGGATTAATATGTTTTTATAGATTGGAAAGGCTTTTGAGTGGAAGGGTTTTTCGTAGCTGGGATACACGTGTTTTTTAATTAGGTGAGGGAAAAAACTTGATTTTCTGGCTTTCTGTATAAAACTCTCCCTAGAAGCTTATTCAATAAGTCAATTTTTGTATCATTAAGTCACTACTAAACAGTCTTGTATGACTGGCTGAATAAGTTATGAGTCTCATTATACTCATTAAGATGCTAACAAAACAGTCCCTTAACTTTTATATAAAATTTATTTCAAAGTACTTATATAACCTTAAAAGAATGGATGACTTACAGGGATGGAACTGTGTTAAATTGGACTGGGCGAACGAGAGTGAAAGAATTGTAGAAGGTTTTAGAATTTTAATTTTTATACGAGTTATTTAGTAATTTACCAATTTTATTTCATCCACTTGATTTGTTCCACCTAATTTTTCTGGGAAAGTCAAACAAGAAAACCTATTGGAACAACGTTTCAAACTTCACCTACGAAACTAAACAGAGGTATCAAAAAAGACGTGTCGATCAGGTTATGTAACATATCAGAACAGGTTATACTGGGTTGAATTGATTAGCTAACACTGTTTTGATATTTTTTTTTTAGTTTTACAAATAGCTGGTGTATTAAATATTTAAATCTGATTTGTTCAAATGAACTGATTTTAAAAGATTGTAAGCATTTGAATACGTTATATCTGATTTTATATCTAAATTTTCTATTATACCTGTTTGGCCTAGTATCAATCACACGGAATCTAAATGGTCTGTTATCACATGAGCGGAGTTGAAATTGCCACCTATAAAAATAACTCATTTATGACGAAGTGTTTGAAAAAAGAAATAATTTCTTGTATAAATAATCATCGCTTTTAAATCCTATAACACATCTGTTTATGACCTGTAGTATAAATAATCATCGCTTTTAAATCAATCCACCGAGTGTAATAGATATACCTATATGTGTGTGTCGGGTTGGATCCGATGAGGAGCGTAAGGGGATCTCTACCCTTGAATGCACTAGGATCAGATGCATCAGATTAATTCTCGTATCAAGCACAATTCATAGGTGGGTTTGAGATTAAAGATGATCAATGGTTCAGATATCTTATTATGCTTCTCACCTTAACTCTCTTTCTCACATGATGCTCCGCCTATGTATGTCTATATATATATATATATATATCATGTGTGTGTGTATATATATGTGTATATGTGTGTGTGTGAGAGAGAGAGAGAGAGATAGAAAGATTTGAAGGGGAGAATTAGAGCATTAATGGGTCCTTAAAAAGCACATGAGAAGCACTAAGTGGGCGGTAAAAAAAAAAGGGAATATGAAGAAAGGGGTTGATATTCGTTACTTATATTGACTTCAAACCATATTTATGGTGGCTCATGTTATTTATGTTTCTAGATATAGAAAGTCAAACTTAATTCATCTTTCATTTAACTTTTAATTCCAAAAGTCAACCTTTAGTTTTGTGTTTATCTAAAAGACTGTTTTATCACATGTTGACCCTTCAAAGTCAAACCTTTTTCTTATAAAAAATTCGTATCATTCATCTATAATTAATATGTTTCTATAAATAAATATAGGTATCACCAAATTCATATATATATATATATATATATATATGTATGTGTGTATATATTTGTATGTATATGTATGTGTGTATATATGTATATGTGTTTATAGACTTGGGATCATGTGAGACCAAAGGTTTTTCGTGAGACCCGTAAGACCAATTCTCAACCCTTGGATTAGATCTACAATATGAACATTCATAACCACAAAATTGCCACGAGACTTCTCAATAATCAACTTTATAAGCTAATGATCTAATGGTCTAAAGTTTCAAGGTGACAATTTTGTAATTATTGAGAAGTCTTGTGGCGTTTATGAATGTTCAGATCTGACGATTGTAAATCTAATCCAAGGATTGAGAATTGGTCTTACGGGTCTCAGAAAAACCATTGGTCTCACATGATCTCATGTCTATATATATATATATATATATATATATATATATATATATTATAAACTACTTGTTTGGTCAAACCCAAAAATGGTTAAAATAGTAGTAATTAAGTTGGGATTATTAATTATTATGATGATGACTAAGTAAAAAATATAATTAAGAATAGATTAATTATTTCTTAAAAAAAGAATAGATTAATTATGATAATAATTAAGATGCACATGTTTGTTAGTTTGTTGACAAATCAAAACCAACATTTAACTCTTTCAAATATTTTCTGATTTTTATCACTCATCATATAATCGACACTCGATGCCAAAAAATTAACGACAACACGATATATAATCAACTAACGTCATTTGGGCATGACACATTTTATGTAACAAGCGGAATGACGTCATATACCACTTCTGCAAATAACTCGTAATGTTGCGTTTCTTCTGATATTAAGACCTTTAATCATGACTTATGCTCGTTGCGTACCTTGATCTATTACTGCACGAATAGCATTTYCCGYTGCGGTTTGAACAGCAAATGACGTCCCTCTTCTTGTACCTCGGAAGCCACAAGTACCGGCAGGGGACTAAGAAACCAATCCCCCCTAATATGAATATTTTTCTGCACAAGTCCAAGGCAATAAAATATGAAAAATCTYCAATGACCTCTGACAAACTGCTAAATACGAACGATATATCAGATTAACTTATAACGTAAAAAGGAACAAAAACCCAGATCCCTTTTCGTCGGTTTTAATTGTAGGTTTAATTTAAAAAGGGTTGACTCAAAAATCTCACCAAAACTTCATGTGGTCAAACTTTGTTACAAAAGAATCTCAACAATGTCATGTTCTTAATATTCTTGCATATAATTATTTTGACAGTTAATATAGTTGATAATTTAATTATTACTTGGTTAATTATTTAAATAGAATAAAATCTATTAAATTAATTATTAATAGATATTAGTTAATAGCAATTA
>NC_037532.1:2412097-2471436 GCF_001531365.2 Cynara cardunculus var. scolymus | reverse complement strand
CCATTATAAGTATTATATCACAATAACATTCATTTAATTAATTAGTTTATAATATTTGTGTTTAGTTTTACATACTAAAAAGTAAATTGTATAATAAAGTAACATATTTTAACTTGATTCTTATTTTGGGTTATATACTTTTAAAAATTTTATTTTGATACCTAAGATGTAAAGTTTTAAACATTTAACCGGTTGAAGACTAATTTTAGATTAAAAAAATCCATCCACATCACCCGCCACATCATAGCATGATAAACCGGTTAATGCTTCAACCAGTTACCCAKATACTTAAATGTTTAAAACTTTACATCTTAGGTACCAAAATGGAAAGACGTTATACTTTGTCGGTGGTTYTGGCTCAAGGCTGTTTTGTTTATGCACGTCCTTCGTAATACATCAATCATCTATATAATGATAAACCAAACATTAAACAAAAGTATCAGTTACATCCATGATTGATACGSCATTTCCCATTTCGTATCAGAACTAGATGATACAATCGCTATAACTGATATTTTCTATACAGAAAAGACTTTTTTCACTATCTCTTCCGAGTGTTGACCAAGGGTCCAACCCTCATTGACTCGACCATTCAATATGAAATCATATGTGATTTTYCGTAAGAATATGAAATCATAAAATTGTTCTCAAATAATAAACAATCAATCAAAACGAACCCTTAATTCAAAAACAAACTTATTTCGAGTCTCAATCCAATCCTAAGGGGGATGACGGACTCATAATTTTTTTCAAACGGTGGCACCATTTGACTATAAGAAAAAGATATAGGGAAAAAATTTCAAACGGTGGCACCGTTTAACTATAAGAAACAAATATACGGATTTTTTTTTCAAATCGTGGCACCATTTGACTAAGAAAATGACATTAACAAAATTCGAACTTGGGTCTGGGGTGGAATAAAAACCTTGCAAACCAACTCTACCAAACAAAACTTATTCTCATTGTAGTTTCAAAATACTTATAGTGGCACACAACAAATTAATATGGTTGCACATTTCACGAACCTAAAAAAATTTACCCTTCGACGGATGAATCATACGGTGGCAGATGCCACTGTATGCACAACTATAGGTCCATCTATAGAGGGGTCCGTATCCTAGGACTTAACACGGATATGACAGATGTTGGATGTAAAGTCAGAAAATCAACTTTTAAACATGTTTTGCATTTTTTGTATTTTTGRAGTTCTGGAACTGATGTAATAATTACGTTCACACGAATATCRAGATTCGACATCAAACGAAAGTATCATTTATGTTCAAGATTGATATGACATTTCATATAAAAACCAGATAATAACAATCGTTATAACTAATATTTTATTTAAAGAATAAAAAAATTTCACTGTCCCGTTCAAGTGTTGACCAAAGGGCTAATCCACACTGACTCGAACGTACTCAATGCAATGTTTTGAATTTTTCATTTTATATATCATTTGGTCGTAAGGATATGAAGTCATAAATCGTTCTCAAATAATAAACAATCAATCGAACCGAACCCATAATTCAAAAATCATCTTATTTTGAGTCTCGAACACGGGTTTTGAACTCTTGAGTCTATCACGGATGTTGGTGTCCCATCATCAATCTAAAGTCAAAGAATCTCGACTTTTAAACRTGTTTTGCATTTTTTGAGTTTTTAAGGTTCTAGAATTGATGAAATAACTAYTTTACACAAGTGTCTTGAGAACCATAGATAGCAAATATATTAAAGACCAGAAATTATGGTCCTAAAACCCTAAGCCCGTTTGGCTTGCAGGATTCTTTTTGAAGGATTTGGATTTTATTAATGAATTTGAGATCAYTGGTGCGTTTGGTTTATAGGATTTGAAATGAAATTGGATTTCATTATTTACAAATAATTTATAGAAAAAWTCATAAATAAATATAAAAATAATTAAATTACATTTTTTATTAATCGATTATTACAAAACAAATGTTTTTAAATTTTTTWAAAACTTTATTGCATACAATCCTATAAAATCYCRTGAAATCCCGAGCACTCCYTAAAGATTCCAAACTCCTACGTTTGAAGCATTTCAAATTCGGACAATTCAACAAACCAAACATGGGATTGGAATAGATTTGATATRCAAATCCCCCCAAATCCATTTCATTCCTTTRAACCAAACGAGACCTAAAGGAGATGGAATCAATCATGTGAAATCCTCATGGTGTGGCCCCYTTAGGTTTGAAATTAAATTAGGGTTCTTGCCACAATATCATTCATTTGGGTGATTGCCAAAAGTCAATTGGATTAACCCAAATTATCAAGTTGCATGTCTCCTTGGAAAACATAATATTAGAATACTAAATAAAGGAAYCAAAATGGTTATAAATGATTAGACTATAACAAAATTAAGTATTTATACGTCTAAAATATCTAAACGTTCTAATARGATACTAACTTAAGTTTATAGAACCAAACTATAACTTGTTATATATCTAAAAATGTTGCAATATGTTTATAGGAATTTTTTGAGCTTTTTAACAAGTTTTTAAAACGATTTTAAAATAAAGTGTTATATTAATTATTTTATATGAGAATTTTGAAAAGTGAAGGATGGGCTGGAACACATTAGGACCGATTGGGGGCATGAAATTGGTCCTAATGGTTCATGACCAGTTATAAATTTTATCGAATTTCAAGACCCATTCAGGACTGGTTATGTATGGAACTGATTTTTCAAATTTCTTTTAGTTTTATATGATAATACTATTATAAGAAAAACTAAATAGCACAATATAGTAGAGAAGGGGGGAATCTATAATTATCATTAATCGTAAGTCCATTAAATAAGGATGAGTTACATGTAGATAACCATGAGATCTATTAATTTTTATTATATCTCTAATATGTCTACCTCTATCCACCGTCATATCCATTTGATGATGACACRTTTATCMTACAACAAATACAAGTTCTCCAATATCTTTTATAAAATTTCCAAGTTCTTTTGGAAAAAATTAATTTTTTTATGCACCAATTAACGTGTATTTCAATACTAAATTCCAAAAATCATAATTACAGAAAACAATAACATGTTTGTGTAAAAATACTTTTTTTAAAACTAGACCGTAGCAGATTTGGACCGGCCAGATGGACCAAGACTCGTTACCGAACCGGGACCAGCCAGCCCAATTTTTGAAGAAACCGATTTTAGTCCTTGCCCAGAGACCGATTTTTGGCAATCTCACCGACCAAATATCGATCGGTATCGCATAAACGAACCACGCAAAAATTAGTCGAATAATTTGTTGCTATTTTGCAACCATCTAAAAATCAAAATCTAAGAACACTTTACGATATAATTGTATACGTTATCATATATGTATATATTTCATTACATAACTCAAAATGGGTAGAAAATATAAGACCCAAGACCCTYGTCTCCTAACCCCCTATAAAGAATGCTGCCAACAGTAGCAGARATTTTTAAACGTATAACGACCCCAAAAATACGGCACTTAACAATCGATGTGCTCGAAAAARAAGAAAAGAACCCAACAATTTTACTGTTCGGAAAATAAAAAAGAACGAAAGAAAATAAAGAATGGACCTTTTTACAACAATCAAACCTTATGTTTAATATTTGCAAACATAAGAATTACGTACGTACGATTTCCATGGCCTTTACTCGTGTAAAAATTGGAAGGCTGGATTCTCGACAAGTTCGACCGCGGGTTTCACGTCTGCAAAATCTTTTACTTGCAGGGAACTTGAGAGATCATCGACAGAGAACGGTATGCTGTATTCACAACATGGGTTGTTAKTTCGTATCAGTACTTTACAATGCGGATACGGGATCTTTTAAATGGTAATAAAAAATAATTATTGTAATATAAAATAAAATTTAATTTAATTATAAAATTTAGTTACAAATTATAATATGAAACACTAACGAACCAGTCCCAATTTCARTGGTATACAGTTAAGGGTCATTATTAACCATTATAAACTCGAGTTTAGGCTTTGAAATGCTATTGTAGCCTCTCAATTTTGCGGCGATAGATGCCCAGTGGTCAAAAGAAAACGAGTTATGGTGGTGGCACGGATAAGGGTCATAAACAAAATTYACACTACAACGGAATATATTAGTGGTAGCATGTGACCCTACTACAAACCGAGGATTCTTGAGGATGAACCRAACCAAACCAAACGATCTAGTATATCTCGCTCTAGAATAGGATCTGGGAGGTGGRATGTACGTAAACCTGACCTCTAACTAAAGGACTGAAGTAAACCCTAATCGGTTTCTATATTTTCCTGAGGATGGGATTGGGTRGGGATGGATGACCGGGTTGGGATGGTAGATTCCTAAAGAATGATAGGGAATTCTAACTTTTGGCATACAATAGAAAGAAAGACGGATGAAGTTTTAAAACGTAGCATGTTACTAGGAATTAGAGTGTCCTACTCCTTTTTGTCTTTTCTTGAATGGGTCAAATATGAAGGCTTAAATGTTACATGCACACACACACACACTTATATGTACATGGGCGTAACACAGATTATCATTTCTCAGTTTCCAAAAATTGAAGATACAAATCAAGATATTGACAAAAATAGCATTATAAAAGTTGGAGGGGAGGAGGCAGACCAAGAAAAAAAATTCAATTGATGGCACCATTTGATGATTGTAAGGATGAAAACTTTAAAAAAAATTGACAATTATTAATAGATTTGTTGGTTGGACGTTTGTGTTTGCAATAAAAGGTCATTGGTTCAAGTCCTTGCATAACCGTATTCGTCCAAAAAAAAGTATAAATACAATCGCAATTTTAAGCAAAAAACATGAATATAGGGCACATAACGAAATCTTACAGTGGCACCCTCTAGGAAAGTAAGTTTTTTTTTTCAACCGTAAAGTGATCCCCCACATAGGTCCGCCCCCAGAGGGGCCAAATCTTATCACAAAATTTTCTGAAAGTGACAAATAGGAAAAGGGATTGGCTCCAGGTCTTGGGCCTGTGACCATCCCAATGTTTGAACACTCTAACCAGTTGAGCTAATAGACCAAGATGTAAACATTTATTTGCTTTCTGCACTTCACATTTGATCATTTCCCAATAAAATACTATAATTAAYGTGAAAACTGTGTTACAAATAGTAAAACATCAAATGTGGTGCAAAACTATTCATTTACACTATATTCGTTGTTAAAGTTTTAAAGTTACAAATTAATCTTTCAAGTTTAAGATTTATGAATTTTTATTTTGTTCTGTTATATCATGACATTAATTTATGTTACATATACTATATTACAAAATAAATTTACAACTATTTTAGTGGTTCTAATAAATGTAATTAACTCTGAATATGAGAGGACATGTCCCCCCCACCCGAAATTGTCCACATTATGTTCGGGTCCTATGTGTATATGTATATGTATGTGYATACGCATTCGTCTGTTTGTATTAAGATCTTAGTGATCGGCAACTGAATTTGGGAACCATTAAAATCAGAGTGACYGGCAACTGAATTTTGGGAACCATGGGAATTATGAGAAGGCTTATTTTAACCTGCCACTGATTGCGATCACGAGCTTCTAAATTTCTATTGTGAGTTGTGACACATAAGAATTTGGAATCCAAAATTACCTGGAATTGTCATCCAGTAAAAACGAATTGCTGGCAGCATTGTTGGAGTCCTCGGTCATCAATATCCTCATGCTTGAAATGACCTGTTAAAAGACATGGCCAAGTAATTTTTACATGATATTTTGCAGAAGTTCGAGCCATCACAATTCTCGTAAAGATGGAATTCTCAAAATCTAATACTTACATCTGGAGATACACTTCGGGTGTTATAGTTGTCATCCCAGTAAAGAGTGCATATTCTATACAATTGCTGGACGCTTAGAATCTGGGAACAAAAAACGGTATCAAGTCAGTCTCAGAAGGAAAACAAATGCATTCTACAAGTCTCATTTCGGYGTAATAGTGTAAAGCATTCAACTGGGGACGGTGTGTGTGTTTTSGGGGTAAACAGAGTAGGCATGCCAATATAGATAGTTCTAGAAATCCGACATCCTACATGATATGCAAATATGTCAAGACTTAAAAGTCTAGAAGATTTYAGCCTATTCAAAGGAATCTCTTTAAAGTTTACTAATTATGTACCTGCACGATGCAGTTGGATGTAGAATTTTATTGAAAATAAAGAATGAAAAGTTACTGCAGTTTGTCACTAAAAAATCCGAAGTTTATGTTTAAATAAAATAGAAACTACAAAGCATTTTTTGCTAATTTGAAGAACCAACAAAAAAATCCCATGAATATATCGATATTGCTTTCAAATTAAAGATTATAAAATTCTCAATTTTTTGGTATAAATTGTTTAATCYAAAATTTTATTATAATTTAGAAATTTTGTATTTAAACAGAAAGATGTAACTTATTATAGTTTTAATGGAGTTTTTGCTTGTAAATAAAGATAACGATGAAGTATTCCATCGTCTTGGGTYTAGGGTTTAGAGAGTTCCAAGAGGTTTACAAAATTGTATGTATGCAGTAATWACTTGTAAACTCAAATTTTAAGTAATTATGCATTACTAAGCAATACCTAATGCTTAATTAAGTTGTTTTTAAGACTTTTACTTTAAATCTTAAATGCATTATAATATAGTATAGACAACTCAACAATATCCTCATTATGTAGAGCGAGGAGAGAGAGAGAGAGGGGGAGGGAGGGACTGACCGGGCACAAATCATTGATGATTTCATCGTATGAAATTCTGTACTTTTGATGTATAACCTAATAGCATCAACACAAAGAACAATCATGTTAAGAAATAAAGCAAGGCATATTGCAATAATAATAATAAATTAATAATAATGAACAGAAACGAAAGGCTCTCCTCTGTAACTGAGGGGAGGGGGCAAATGAGACATGAACATCTTGGTCAGAAGGTACATACCAAGAACCCAACCGCTTGTCTAATATGCTTAAGTTCATCCCAAGCTGAGCCAGCATACTGCAATATAAGAAGACTTTTCAGTTCATTATATGCTTGATGGTTAAACAATGATATGGTTAGGTATTTGATATTACGACGAAGAATCRTATGAGAATAGGAGTTAAGRTGAGAAGTGTAAGAAGGGATTTGGACCCTTGATCACTTTTAATCCCAAAACAACCAATGAATTGCGCTTTAGAAGGGAATTGATCTAGTGTATCTCATTAGTGTTGATCGAGTGGTTCTCTTCAATTAGGATTGATCCAAGGATGGAGAACCCTTCTTACCCTTCTCACCATAACTTTCATAAGTTCTCGCGGTTATCACAATATATGTTCCCAAATGATTAAGCCCCTATACACACACACACACACACATATATATATATATAGAGAGAGAGAGAAACAACATCCAAAATGTTAGTAAAGCATTACCTCTTCTTTTGCCTGACAACACCACAGCTCCAACTCTGCTAACCCAGATTTAACATATTCTCCATTGCTGAACGTACAACACTCACGGCGCAGTARAAGACTGCATAGTAATGATATGCAAAAGCTAATTTTTTAGCACTATAATCAAGATATATGACACGGAAAACAAAACAAAGTGGAGTAAACTCACCTGTTAAATAGTTGTACATTGATATATGAGAAAATTTGAGTAAATATCTTCTGAACGATTATGGGGGGAACCTGAAATTCAACTGCTATAAGTTTTCTAACATCTATAGWACAACCAAGAGGCAATAGATAAGATACATACAAAATTCTCTTTCAATGTACTGAGGAGAGTATTCAGACAATCAATGATGCTTTGCCAGTGATTGGATTGAGAATCTCTGGTGAAGGACCGGCCTGATCGTAGCACTCCCTTGGATGCTCGTGGTGCCTGAATTTTTTAGAATTATAAATTAAATACATGTTGACGCTTTAAATGCATGTAAAAGTAGGATTTTTAATATATGGCTATAAGAAGAGTCGARCTGAAGGAAAATTGAAGTTCAACTACCTGAATACATGAGGTGAGGAATGCTCCCAAGTCCTTCTTCAAGTTGTCACGGATAATACCATACATTTTCTCCACATATGCTGTTAATTGCTGTTTGAAAAGCAAGGCTGGGTATTTGGCTTCAACCTGACGTACTACCTCAAGTGCAGCTGCTGCTGCAGAAAGGTTGACGGAAGATGGGGATGAACGAAATCCCTGTACATAGTAATAGAAAATCATATCATTGAGCATAAAAATATACATTAAGCATAAAATCAATAGTAAGTTTTAAGTATCGATACCATTGTCATTCTCCCAAACAGTGAAGTTGGAGGTGGAGGTTTCCGAACTGYATTGGCACCATCAGATTTAAGACTCCTTTGAAGTAAGAACAACAAGGTAGATGCATTTGATAACCAATATGCCATGTGTTCGTTATTATCTTGATCCTGCAATAAGGTGAACCTTCTTATATTTCACAAAATCCGATAGATCAAGAAAATAMATACCAAGGGAAATAAACGAGGCACTGGATAAATCTCAATTTACAATTTCCTACTTCTAGTTCTACTGTGGCACAAGAGGAAATAGAAAATAAAAGGATGTGCATCCTCGTTTCTAAAGCTGTTTCAGAAGAGTGTTATGGGTGATAAATTGGTGAACAATTATTAGGATTACAACAATTTAAAATGTAAACTTTTACCCAATCTAGTTCGGGTAAAAGACTCGGCAGAAATTGCAAATGGGTGAAAAGTGTAACCAACAGAAATATAAAAAACTGAACCTCTGGGGCTCTGGGACATTAATAGGAGCAAACTAGAAACACAATTCACAATATGTGCTCCCAATTTGTGGGCGGCAGAATAAGAGAGATCCTGATGACTCAAACTGTAAAAAATTGCACCATGCTCCACAAGATTCACCAACTTAAAAGAAAACAATTAAATCAGTGACACATGAGCAGGGAAACAATAAACCGGKCCTCAAAAGAACTTGCTTTTACCCAGCCACCATCAGATTAATTTATGGCATAAATAAATGTCCTGCTCACAAGTTAACTAATCGTTTTATTCTGAAGAGTGCTTCTTTATCATCTGGAAAAGTACCTCAATTGCTGAACCAATCATCTGTATAAGACGATCAAACACACTAGTCCTTTCGGCTTCAAAAGATTTCCAATGGAGAAGGCACTTGTATATAGTAAATGCTGCAACAGGTTTGCCTTGACTGAATCCAATGTCTTTCATAACACACTCGATTAGTGCATCAACATTCTCCTGTAGCAACATTCCAACGCATATAATACCWTTACCGACCATATGAAGTAGTAAAAAGAAGGGATAAAAGGATGCATATCATCTTAATGTAGTTCATACATGCTGACGATCAATCGGTGGTCTTTTAACCTTGCTGTCGAATTCAGTCACCAAATTCCTAGCAGGTGTTTGTGGCTCCTGTAAAKAATATGTACTCCATCAACATCCAAGCTCCACATATATTGATATGTGAAAAACAAAGAGAGCAGAGAGTAAATTATATTTATAGTATAAAAGCACTGCTACACATAAAATATTAAAATACATATAGTACACTGAATGAAACAAACCCCAACGAACTTTACAAGTGTCTGGCATCTATACTAAAAAAATGTAACAGAAAAGATTTCACAGATATTACAAGAATGGTATCGGTTTAGCAATATGAAAATAATGTATCACATTCAGTATAACATCGTACCTCATTTGTAAGGTGACCGTTTGTCATGCTCTGCCAGAAAATTAGTAAATGATTACAATGACAGGAAAGTCATCGGATCAGATAAAAAAAATGGAAAGATGAGATGGATCTAAATTGCTTTGTACAACCAATGCTCACCTTCATTTCAGGAGTTTGTGGATCACGAGTAGCAGGTGAAGAAAATGCTTTTTGTCGAAGAATCTGATTCTCAGATGCCATGTCAGAAACCTTTTCCTGAAGACTGGATGAGGAAACATAATTGGTACAAAGTGAGTCTCCAGTAAAGCTCTGGATAAGAATATAAGCTTTAAAGTAATCRAGCACAAACCTCTGCATAGCAGTTTTTAACTGAATAATTTTTGTCTCAGCATCCAAAGCTTGTTTCAACCTCTCCTCACTGAGTTTGTTTGTTTCTTCATATTTTTTYTCTGTATCATCGATTTTCTTCTCTAGAGAACCGACTAAAGCCTGAAATTATTTATCAAAAAGAAAGTATTTCAAGTGCAGGAACAACCACACAACACATAAAGACTAAAGACCAAGCTCATTAAAAGTAAATCCTGAAAATTAACCAATATCCTTGAGCCACCTTACCTTGAGTTTCTCATTTTCAGAAGCAAGCTTATTAGTAAGCTCATGGTTAACAACCGGGACCTCCTGGATGACTGGGACTCTTTCAACTGCCTTTTTGACAGTCTCTCGTTCCTTCACGAGCAACTCTTTAGTCTCTTTGAATTGAAGTTGCATATGCTGCAAAGCAGATTGTAGTTTTGCATTTTCCTGTGTTTTGGCTTCTTCCAAGTCAGCCTGCAAGAAAATAGTGTCATTGTACATCTAGTGGAAGGGAGAGCATCAAAAGGATCCAATGGAATGCACACTGTAAAAGCAGATAAAATAGAATCTACTATTTCATACAATCTCTGGGCACTCTTATGCCTATAGGTGCTCTATGGAGGCAGACCATCTGATGAATAACACTCTTCTAGTCTACTTTTAGAGCAATGAAGTGTTACATTATCCAAGTTAAAGRGTAACGATTCGTTACATATTTATTGCACAATCTAAACTACAACCATCATGCACAATTTAAGAACCTCCAACCACGTTACAGGTTCTAACATTCTCTTTCTATCTTTACATTTGGTCTTACATTTAACAAAAAAAAATCTAGTAGTTTACTTGTTCAATTTTATTCTACTTCTTACAGGTTTCAACTAGATAAAGTTGGTGTTGTGATTCAGGTTCACAAAAATKTCAATTAATAAACCATTAGCTCCTAATATATTTGGTTTAAACTTCAGTTTGCACTTTGTCTTGTAAAATARTCTCATTGTACATCTAGTGGAAGGGAGAGCATCAAAATTCAAAAGGATCCAAGGGAATGCACACTGTAAAAGCAGATAAAACAGAATCTACTATTTCATTCAATCTCTGAGCACTCTTATGCCGATAGGTACTCTATGGAGGCARACCAGTTTTCTCCAGTCTTTAAGTAATATTTGCCAGAAAATCAGATGAATAACACTCTTCTAGTCTACTTTTAGAACAATGAAGTGTTGCATTATCCARGTTAAAGAGTAACCATTTGCTACATATTTATTGCACAATCTAAACTACAACCATCATGCTGCAATTTAARAACCTCCAACCATATTACAGGTCCTAACATCCTCTTTCTATCTTGACATTTGGTCTTACATTTAACAAAAAAAAATCTAGTAGTTTACTTGTTCACTTTTATTCTACTTCTAACAGGTTTTCACTAGATAAAGTTGGTGTTGTGATTATTCAGGTTYCCAAAAWTTTCAATTAATAAACCACTAGCTCCTAATATATTTGGTTTAAACTTCAGTTTGCACTTTGTCTTGTAAATTTAGTGACAATAACCTTTTAAAATAGACCAACTGCAGAAAGGAGGAAGCCACTTATCTATACAGGGGGAGATGAAACTCTCGTATCAAAACCATTATGCAATCAGAATGTCATCATAACAAGATGAACAGTTTCATAGTTAAAACACAAAAGCTCATTGTTTGTGCTTACCCTCATGCGCTTCTCAAGCTGCAGTCTCCATGTCAGTTCCTCAACTTGCTTCTCAAGTTTATTTTTCGCAGCTTGCAGAGCACCAGTTTCCCTCGCAGCCTATATTTGAAGACCAGGAGTAAGAACCAAAGGCTAATACCACCATCAACAAGGTCCCATTTGGTTTCCGGGATTGGATTRRATTTGGAGGGATATGGAATTGAATTCCATTCCAATCCCATGTTTGGTTTGAAGGATTTCCTGGATTTGAAATCCTGGGAWTTTATTGAAATCCTACAAACATAGGATTTTGAAATCCCAAGGGGTAAGTTGGTATTTCGTGGGGATTTCATAGTATTTGCTTGTGATAATGTTTCAAAATATGTTAAAAACACTTGTTTTATAATGATCAATCGATAAAAAGGTAATTTGATTAGTTTCATAATTTTTTATAATTTGTTTTTATAAATTATTTATTAAAAAGAATTTCAATTCCATTACGAATCATACAAACCAAACACACCAAAAGTTTCAAATCCTTCCAATCCGAAATCCTCCCAATTCCAAATCCCTCTATGAAATCCAAATCACTCAAAAACATTCCATCAAACCAAACGGGCCATAAGGGAATTCTGAAAATGACTGGCATGCATTATATTATATCGAATTGTTCAGCAAGTARTAATTGATGATAGTTTCTACAATCTATTTCTATAAGAACAGCTAGAGGATGAGGAAGATATCAATGTCTGGGCCAGAAGTCTAGGGAAAAGTGCAASAGTACAGCAACAACAAACTAGTAGTGCAGAAGAAAAGACTGGACTATTTACCATCTTAAGCTTCCGTAGTTCTTTACGAGCAACTTTTCCCCTCCATGCACATTGTATAGTAACTGCACCCTTCTTTGCCTTGGTGAAATGCAAGYGGGCCAAGTACTTGCGGCAATGGCTCTGTATTCAAGAATTAAAGTGAGCCAAAATCAAGATTATCATTCACCAAAATTTAGGCATCAGGTAAAATAAATGACACCTCATTTATACACTCATCTTTCCTTGAGATGCTGATCAGATATGCATGCAGTATAGACAGTACAAGAAATCCAACATACAGGAATGCAGAATAAAATAAGATTTTGTAACATCTGATTGAACAAAGAAAATATTATGTCGGATTGATGGTGATCATCAATAATAGGGCTAAAGTTACAAGACCTGAATAAGGATTGCTGCTTTTGTCTGCCTTCTAAATCGAAGCTCGTTACGTGCAGCCATCCCCCGTAAACCTGTTTGGATAGAAACAGCAGAGAAGYGAAACTCCTTGTAAGCTTTCCTAGCAAGATACATCCGCAAATTTCTCTGAATCCGTAAACAAGAAGCTTCTCTCCTCATGCTTTCATAAACTCGCCGAGTAAGTTCACCTGTTCAAAATAAAGTAAAAGTGATCAACTTTAGATGCTTTGAGCTGTCTAAAAAAATAATTAACACATTCAACAAGAAAAAGTACCTCGGCAAACAGATTGAATTTGCAAGACAGATCGACGTAACAATACAAAAGATTTCCGAGCAATAAATGAACGAACTTTTCTCTGAATGATGCTAGCTGATCTACCTAAGACCTCAGTCCGGCGAGCATCAAGCTCTGCCATCTGACCAGCCCTAAGAAACACCTTTGTTTTACCAATCTGCATGTGAGCACACCAAATCATTATAATAGGTTCAAGAAATTGCCGAGTGGACAGATGAGCAAAACAGTGAGAACCAGCAGCTCAAACAAGAACGATAAACACATTTGATCATCTAGAAGTGCATGCAACCAATATGATAACATTCAAGGACTTGATGGTGAATGCAGTCATGTACTTCATGCAGGTGGTGTGTAACTATTCTTATATGTGTGAGAGCGAGAGAGACTATTAACTTGTAATAATGAAGGGTCAGAATCCAAGGATGCTGTGTTGGCAAGACTGTTGCAAAGTCCCCATGCTTCAAGTTGTTTGGTGTTGGCGCTGGAGGTAAGCAAGATAGAAAACGTAGCACCAATACAACTTAAGCTAACGTTCAATCATGCATCAACGGGGATAAACAATCAATCGAATCTTAAGTTGCAGAATCTTAATGTCACTTGCAGAATCTTAAGTTGTATAAAMGAATTATTCCCACTAACAGAAAAGCTAAATCTTAAATGGAATCTTGTATGTAGAAAAGCTTTCAACAAATGATATTGCAGTCCATCTACCTGATAGCCTTCAAGTCCAACCTTCTCCAGAAGCCTCTTACAAGCATGAATTTCATCGCTACTATCATAAGACAGTCACAAGAACAAGGGATCAGTTAGTTATCACACCATACACTCAAGTTTTCAGAGAACAGCAAACAGGATCATTYCACTTACTTGCCATCCAAAACTTCAGRAGCCAAGATGCCAAATCGATCCACAAACTCGTCAAATGGTTTTCTGGTAGGATACCCAGCACAACTTATCCTGATTGCCTCCAAGACTCCCTAAATTRAATTGTGTCTACCAATTAAATATATACAGCAATTCTATTCAAAAAAAGAACAGGAGCAAAAGAATAAWTGGAAGAAAAATGATGAAAAATAACGCTATTATTGGGATGTCATGTATATCCTTAATTCCTTACCCCACATCGGAGTTGTTGTAGAACATTATGATTTTCAAAAATAGCAGGCTTGAGRAGATTGTTAGGCTTTACACAACGAATATAATGAGGCTCAGTTGAACTCAAAGTTTCTAGCAGTTGTTGCAGTTGTTGCTGACACCAAAAGAGAAGACRAACAAGAAAAGAAATGTGTTATTTATGTATATGCATGTTGTTAACATGKGTGAGAGGGAGATAGAGGGTGAGAAATCATACCTTAAACCGCGAACCAATTGAAGAGAACTTTGATGATTTGGAGGAATCCTCGGATGAAATCGGAAACAAGCTTGAAACGAAGGAACAAGTGGAAGCACTCAAGAGGGCTTGATGTTCAGCAATGACATAATCTTTGTTTTTATCCAAAAACAGCTCAGTTTGATATGTGACCTAAAGATACAAATCAAACTGATGATGCAGGGTTTCTCAAAACCAAAAAAGATTCATTCTTATTCTTAAGAAATTCAGTATTTAAAACTCGTTTTRGAAGAAAATTGTATATATGATGCAGAACTTACATCTCCGGCATAATGACAAATCGTGAAGTCTGAACGAGCCAATTTTGGCTTGGTGAAACGCTTGTGATTCTTGAAAGTTTGGTACAGCTTTTGTGCAAATGTGTCATGTGTTGACCTGGGAAACATACTGCAGAACCCAAGTAGTTGCTTACAGGATGCCATAAATTTATGTTCTTATATAGAACTAAATGAGTTGAAGGATAACAACCCATATATCTTGGTAGAAAGGAAAAAAAAGAGATAAAAGACCAGCATCCCATGTTTAACTTACCAAGCTTCATCTAGAAGAGCTATAATGCCGCCCGGTTTCTATTTAATAGGAAGACAATAGATCAGAACTGAAATTATATGAAACATTGATAACTGACATGCTCATCTCAAGTTAAACAATAACAATACACAAAGAGCAGCAGACAGACACAGGAGAAGGATGCACTAAGCAAGTAAACCAAACTAAACCAAACAAGCAGAAGGATACACTTAGCAAGTAATTAAAATAAATAGGCTCCACAATTTTTCATTAGATAAGATGTTCTAGTGAAATGTTTCTATTAAATATATGAATGATAAACAAAGGAGAAAGCTACATACTTAAGCATGGTACAGAAAAGAGATGCAGATGCCAATAAAACCAACAAATTACCAATACTAAAGACGTCTAGCAATATTGCCTTCAAGTGCCATAACCATCATGAAAAGTCTTCTTCCCTGACTGTCAAAGGCAAATATCTGAGGCTCGTTTCTACCTATATTTTCACCTTCTATAAAAATGGGTCCCCTAAATTATAGTATTACATTCATTTCAGCAGAAAACTTACCCAGAAACACTATCTTAATGTAGCTAGTCACCATTACTCCATTACTACCTGTAATCGGTACATTTGAGAGTTGAAGGCTTAAATACAAATCTGGCACCTAAAATATTGGCCTCGTTTCACTTCAGTAACTAAGCTTCTCTTTAATTTCATAACCTGAATGCTGTAGCATTTGATCATCATGAAGCAAACAATACCTTTTATATAGCTTCAACTAAATGCTACTGGAAAATGTTATCRCAATTATTTATCTAGAGCTTTTACGGAGGTGGAATTTCTGCTCCATGCCTCCATCATGTTATGAGTTTGTTGTTGGATGATACTAAAAGGCACACAAAGCAACTCATCTAAATGGACAAAAATAAAGCTTATAAATCACAAGAAAAAAAAAGCTACTATCCCATGCATCTGTTGCCTACACCATCTCCATTAACTCCACATCCAAACTATCTACATCACCATCACAGATACACTACAGCAAGCAAGTCCAACATTCTCAAAAACAATCTAATCGCAGTCCAAATTTAACTTGAACATAGTAAGTAGGAACATGAACCCTAGACCTCATGTTTAGTTTGTTGTATTCAATAATAATCCAGATAAAATTATCATGTTTTCTTCAGRAAATTGTAGCTCGGAGTGTTGGGTCATCTCATCAAAGAAGTAAGCAATGGAATTTCACCAATGTGATTAAACATGAAAGAAGGAAATGCAGTTACTATTATCCAAGGCAGTATAGTCGTTACTGTCTGCAGAAGGTAACATTGCATAKAGTAAAATTTAAGCATATAAACACCAAACCTTCTCAATGAGATCCAAGATATCTTGATTGTCAATAAACTCAATATAGCTCCAATTAATTTCTTCTTTTGTATATTCTTCTTGTTCCATTTTGAAGACATGCTGCAAAACAAAAATATCCCGCCAGATAACCATGTGTATATAGTATATTTTATATTTTCATGAATGAGCTTGACAAAGATGAAGTCCTCCTAAGCAACCTGATTAAAATGTTGTTGGAGTTTCTCATTTGTCAAATTGATGCAAAATTGCTCGAAGCTGCAAAAAATCACACTTGGTATAAGATATTATGCAACCATCTAACCATAGAAAATACCATTGTGACCAAAAGCTATTTAAACAAGCACCTCTGCTGCAAACTCTGTAAGTGCCCATTCAGCCGTAAAATTATCATACCGAGATCCCCGAGTAGTTTTTACTTAAGCTACCACCATTCAATTACATAAACAACCCATGTACAGCAATCTCACACAAATACTGGACAAACTGGCCAGAATTTATTCATTTCGGATTGAGCCTATAACTTTGGTTCATACTCACAGACCTAATCCCATTGAAGACCTCTAGTGAAATTTGTCCATAGAATCTTTTTAAGGTTATTGTCATGGTTGTATCTTGCCAGCATAACTAGTTTAAACATGCAGTAATTAATCATTTGATTGGTTGGTCAACATTTGTAACTCGATTCTTACAGACATTGCATCTCAGCGAATCCGAATGTTATTTAACATGAATGACCACAAATGTTCAAGACTCTTCAGCTTTATTTTCGGTGATTTGCTTTTCAAAACTTGGATTTTTTTTTTCTCTTTTTGGTGACATTGGCAATTGGGACATGGGAAAAGTACTTTGGGGGTCATCACCTAATGAAGCCCAGTAGGCAAYTCCTAGAAAGGTTATGCCATTTAGCATAACCGGCCAACAATGAAAACAAAAGGCATACCAGTGAAGCACCTGTTTGTCTTGAAACTCTCAAATCCATATATGTCCAGCACTCCAATTATGTATTTTGAGTCTGGGTCTTGACCGATTGAGCTATTAATCCTATCAACAAGCCTGCAAAGCAAATTGGATAATATAACCCACAGTGCAAAACTTGAACATACACGTATTCGTTTAAGCTAATGAAAATCTAATTAGTCGGCATGAAACAACCATGTGTAGCAGGAGTGAAGCTTACCAGTCAAATAACCTCGAGTAAACAACTTTTGCTAATGCATCTCTACTGACAGCAGCAGATTCCGGATCTAGCCATTTGGTGATGGTCTCATCACGTGTTACAATTACACGTTTGCATAGAGAATCCTCTAAAGCTTTCACRTCACACCTGAACAATTTTTTAGCTAATTAGTACATTTTTTGTACTTATTCTGTGACAAATGWTTCAGTATATGGCAGTCTATCATCTTAATGTGTGCATGTGTGATGATTTTGGATACTCACATGAACAGCTCCGCAGCGGTTTTTAGGTGGAACCAAGATTTTTCATCTTTGGGCGTAGATGAATCCATTTCCTTTCCTTTTGTAAATTCTATGTTCCCCAGATGAAGGATCGCAGCTACAACCCTAAAAATTGCATCCTGTAGACAATAATAACAATAGGAAAACAAAAAAACTAAGATGAAGTAATTCAAACTTCGCKTTTTGAGTTTTTCTCTGTAAATGGCTTCTTTAAATATACCTGCTCCTCAGAGCTGATCCCAACAACATCCATTGCATTCCTTGTAGCAAAGTACTCTTTTGATTCATCTAACCCATCTATCTTGTAGCTATTTGATTGATTAAGATAATGGAATGTCCTTGGATCTCCCACTTTGTATCTTTTTAGATCCTGGAAGCATGATWGCAATATTAATACGGAAAAGATACCAAAGACGGAGATTCAAGAGARCATATTGAATAAATAGATTAGAAAAACAAAGATCAAACAAAAAACCAAATCCAAATAAGCATGTGTGAACCTTTATTGGTGACCATTAAAAGAGCACAGTTGATACACGAAGGTACCAACTACATTGCCAGTACCAACCATAAACAACCACATCACAGTGGATAAAAAGCAGCAGTTTCGCTCTAATTTTTGGAACATAACTTCTATAGGATAGGTCAAACCTTTTGTGGGTTTACGGTACAATAAAGAARATAAATAAAGTAAAAAGATATGTTTGAGATGGAACAGTAAAACAAATGTAAGAAATAGGATGAAGACAAATTACCTCCGGCGGTGCAGCACAAAGCATGTAGAAGCAATGATAATTCCTCTCAGGATCCGATAGTTGACAGACACGAGATCTTTCCAACAAATAAGTTCTGATAGCAGCYCCTGAGATTCTCCCCTTCTGATCAAACTGAATCTCCACAAACTTGCCGAAACGACTGAAGCAGTAGCAACAAGCAAGCATCAACAAYTAATATACAACGGATGTAAGAATTTCAACGTAATAGCAAAAGGAAGTTACTTGCACCTCGAATTATTGTTTCGAACAGTTTTCGCATTACCAAAAGCTTCCAAAACAGGATTGGACTACGACATGGAGAAAGCATAACAAYGGTTTGATTAATAATTAATATCTAATAAAGAAACTTGGTTGTAGGATTGTCATCCGCAAGCACAATCATCTTGGGTAACTSAATGTAAGAGTAAACACCTCTAGGACTTTCTGTTCAACACTCCTTCCATCCGTAGAAGCTCTACCTCCCATGTAAGCAAGATAGCGCATCAGCTGTTTTGTGCTTTCAGTTTTACCAGCTCCACTCTCTCCACTAACCAAAATAGACTGACTAATCCCTTCATTGATCATAACCCTGCACCAGAACAATGGATTTTTTTCACTTTGCACAACTTTCTGTAGTTCCTTGATTAACATACCATGGTATGAATGTCAAACAGTACCTGTATGCTGCATCTGCAACTGCAAAAGGGTGGGGACTCAATTCCCCAAATGCTGCCCCTTTGTACTGGGCCATCATATGGCTATCATACAAATGTGGCAATCTTGTGAAAGGATTTACAGCTATTAATATACTCCCTGTATAAGTCTGATACATGATTTAAGTTTGTTACTTCAATCGCATATCTGAGAWGTTTGTAAAAAGAGCATGTGTCCTGCCTGGGACAAACAAGAGGGAATAACAGAACTCACATATATCTCGTTAATATCATATCTAGATCTTAAGTTATTTAAAACCCCTGGTTCATGCAAATAAGCCAGCTTKGTCATATCATCCACTCCGCATGGTGGTGCTTCGGCATCTTTGGGATATACATTTGATGACTTGGCAACAACCTACAATTAGAATCAAGAAGAAACAAAAAAAAATCCTGATTACACAAATACCTTRCATCCATATCTCACTTGCAAACCAATCGTGTGAAGTTTTGCATAAATACAAAGTATGCAAGAAAAGAGAAAGCTCTCCTTGACTAATCTTYCAATCAGGTAACAAGATAACAAATAAAAATGAGACAGATAAATTAAATAGCAGATTATCATTGAAGTTTGAACAATAATTGTCAGCTCAGAATACGTTTGCATCAAAAGCCAGAGGTGAAGGAACACTACTCACCGTCTTGCCTGAAGTAGAAGCAACCTTGATTTCTTCACYGGTAACCGCAATAACTTCCCCATCCATCCAAGCCTCATCTGGATCCTCCACCCAGACAAGTGATCCGACCCCTAGACTGACTGCCGCCTACATACAGTAACAACATTTGGAAAGTGTTCATCTTTAACACGTGCAAACGTCCACCAAAATAAGTTGTTATTCTTTAAATATATATTTTGTGATCAAAATGACCATTAATCCAATAAGTAAAATGACTATAAGCATTAACTCAGGAGCTGTTATTTAATAAATGCATGTCCACACAGAAAAGAAAAAAAAATCTCAGTTCCACTGCTATACCAAAGCACCATATTATGTACACAAAKACAAATTGAACATGTGCCCATATATCAAAACAGATAACATCAGTATCCTATTGATCTTCTGGCCTTGACCAATATGTTTTGAAGTTGGGAATCCTTCAGTATGATATTCCCTCAACATATGGACTAAAATTCAAAACATGTCCATCTAAGAACAAGAGAGGCACTTYTGTTAAAAAAATTGTTCTACCATTTTGGGTCCTCCCTCACCAAGTCACCAGTGAAGTTCTCAGCAGATGAATAATAACAGAAACACCCATCATCCTATTGCAACTATCTGACTTCTTTGAAAAACCATGTGCTAACCAGATCAACAATGTAGATGAAATTAAATTCAGAACAAACACATTCATCACCAAGGCAACTTCACATTAAACTACCAACCGACACAAAGGTAGCTCAGCGCCAGGCGCACCCTAGGCCCAAATCTAAAATACACAAATTTGACAAACTCCATTAAACACCATTCATGTACACTAATTAATCAGCACCGCTTTTTCCGCCTTCAAAAAAATAAAATAAATAAATTTACACAAATTAATCGCAACTAAAGAACAATAAAGAAGTGAAATATGCATCTGTTAATATCAAATCAGCAACATTCCACATCAAAAAAAGAAASGTAGATCCTAATCAACTAAAATTTCAAAGTAAATACTGCAAATTAATTAAATGAATATTTAGAAAAAGTACATACCATTTGCAATTAAACTTGGATCAGATCGGCAAACGGCAGCACCTCAAMTCACTTCAATCCAACAATAGATCAACTACAGCTCCTACCTTTGCTTCATTAAATAAATTGAACAAACTAATAAACAAATAAACTATTTTATCCCTTCCAAAGACAAAAACTTAATCCGTAAGAAACAACAAATTGTTCCAAGCTGAAGTGAAATCGATTAAGAACGGATACAGATCAGGCAGCAGAGCAGAGATCGAGTTGATTGACGGTGGCGGTGGTGGATTTGGAAGTCGGATTTTGAAGGGAAAATGGAAATCCCTATTTTTTCGATGAATGACGACTGTTTCTTCTTCTTTTCTCTTCGTTTCGCTTAGCTGGGGTTCCCTCCCACGTTGTTCGGAATTGCTCTAAATTCTATTTTTCATGATTTTAAAAAAAAACATATATTTCACGCTAAATAATAAAGATAAATAAATTATGACGTGGATCGGTGGATGTATTTCACGGATTTTAGATTTCAAACTTTTGATGATAATAATACAAAAAATATATATGTATGAAATAATACTAGTTRYGTMCCCGTGAAATGYGKCGGGAGCCAWGAATTTTAATGATTTTGAAGTTTYACTGRTTTTATAAGATAAGATTTAATGATGATATAGGTTACACTTGGTCTTTACATATTAGTACAATTTGAATAAATAAGAGTTATGGTTCCAATTACAGACTATCGATGAAAAAAAATGTATGACAGTTTAAAATCCAATATATTTAAACGACTCCACAAATGCGTTCGATTTACACCAAGAGCAAAGAACCAAGAAACTTAAGTTTTAAGATAAACATTCAAAACCAATAAAGAAAATTACAAATTTGACAGATCATAAGCTATGAAATAACCAAAAAAGATGGGTTTTATAATGAAACTTCAACTATTTACCCGTTTTCTTGTCGGGAAAGTCAAATTAAGATTGAATTAATACATGTATATGTATATATTTCAAAAAAAACCCAAAAATATATTAATTAAGAACATATTGTACAGTGCAATTTGGACAGCTGAACTCCAAAATATATAGTATATATATAAATAAATAACAAAAGTATAAATCGTAAATATTAAAAATATTTTTTCACAGTATATATAATATATAATAATATAATTAGGTCAAAAATTATTCAATATTGAACTCATTTCGAAGGTATTAACGAGACGATTATAATGGTGTAACTTGTTAAAATAGAAATTTATTTTTTAAACATATTTTAATTGATATACGATTATGTATGTTAATTCGATAAAGGTTTAAAATAAACATTTAAAAGTAAAGGACGTCAAGTAAATTAATTAACTAATTATAGGGATATAAAATGTAAATTTAAAATTATAATTTTAAAAAAATCGGTTGTGAGATGGTGAGTGTATGTGAGGGGGTGGGTGTATGTGAGGGGGTGGGTGTATGTGAGGAGGGGGGAAAGTGAGATAAGGATAGTATAAAGGGTATATTGGTCATTTAGTATTTTAAGACTTTAAGACTTTTAACGTTTTTGTTAAATTTGTTTAATAAGATAGTATAGATATAGGCTATTTGTGTATCCGTGCAATATGGCGGGAGCCGTGAATTTTAACAATTTTAGAGTTTCACTAGTTTTATTAGAGAAAATTTAACGATGATATAAGTTACACTTTGTCTTTACATGTTAATACAATTTGAATAAATAATAGTTATGGTTCCAATTAAAGTCTATCGATGAAAAAAAATTGTATGACAGTTTAAAATCCAACATATTTAAACGACTCCACAAATGTGTTCGATTTACACCAAGAGCAAATAATCAAGAGATCAAGACCGAGACCGAGATTTCTAGAGCAATTGAACGGGAGATTTTTTAATAACTCATGGTGAATATCAATTTGAATCTCACATTGGGGGATGGGAAGAAGACACAGATGTGTAAGAGGGTGAAGACATGAGTGAAATGTGTCAAAAGTATCTTGAGAACATGAAGAAAAAAAAAAGATAATAATGTGCATTGGTAACTTATATTATCTGTCATTTTAATTATAGGTTAAGAGATTTTAAGACTGAATACATAAAGTAATAGTACTTAATGCATTATGAGTTGTTTTTAAAACTTTGTCCATAAATGTATAGTACTTTATGCATTAAAAATTATTTTTAAGACTTTTGATAAATCTGATTTATAAGATATTATATATATCCGATAAGCACTTATCAGGTAAAAATCGTCACCTTCAGTTATTGGGTAAGACTCTTCATCCTCGTCTTTGTTTTTACCAAGTAAGAGTCGTAAGATATTTTTAATTCTATTTTTTTTGTTAATTTGGAAATAGGCTTCACGCCAAAGTTTAAGGCATTTGTGTAAATTCTAGCTAAAATATAAWTTTGGTTWTAAAAATGACTAAAAAGTGAATTTGGTTGAAAAGAGTGGTCATTTTGGTCAATTTCCCTATTTAGGGGGTGCTTATGCAAACGTTTAYCAGGTTARCGTTTATCAGTAGGAGTCAACACTCTAACTTACTTAAACGGGTAAGATTGTAGTTTATCAAAAAAAGGCATTGTATGTAACAATTACCCGATAAGCGTTTACYGGGTAAAAGTCATCACTCTTAGTTATCGGGTAAGATTTCCCATCCTCTTATCGAGTAAAAGTCATAAAATGTTTTTTCAAATTTTTTGTTAATCTAAAAATAAGCTCTACACAAATGCTTAAGGCATTTGCATAGAATCTCACCGAAATAGGAATTTGGTTCGAAAAACGACTAAAAGGGGAATTTGGTTGGAGATATTGACTATTTTTGTCAACTTCTCGATTTTAAGGGCCACATATGCAAATGTTTACCTGGTAGATGTTTATCAATAAGAGTCAACTTTTTAACTTACTTTACTAGATAATATTGCAATTCATCAAAACRGTATCGTATGCAACAATTTACCTTGTAAYTACTTACCGGGTAAGAGTCGTCACTCTCACTTACTGAAGTAARACTCTCCATCCTCATTATTGCTTTTACCGAATAAAATTTCGGCTCTTGTCATGTTCATCCAGTAAGGCAAATGAGCATGTAACCGCTTATTTGGTAAACGGCTCTTCAAGTATTTTTAATGAGRTCGGTTCAAATAAAGAAACTAAATTCCATGATAATAACTGAATGTTTTATGTGAGTTATTGGAAAAATAGATACTGAAAATTATTGACTATTCATATGGATTCACATGTGAATGTTCAAATAAAATTTTCAATAATTAACATATGAATTTTTTTTTCCTATTTATCTTCCCATACTATTTAACTTTCTTATTTAAACCTCAGTTAATAATCTATATATAAAAGTGTGTTATGTGCATTGCAAATTTATGCATTTTTTATAATCAATTAAAACAATATTATATATGAAAATTTTGAGAATTATATGACCAAATCAATTATATAAAGACAAATTGCATAAAAAAGTAATGTACTTTATTTTGATTCATATTTATGGTAATGTATTTTTGAAACTTCTATTTTTGGTACCTAAGATGTAAAATTTTAAACGTTTAGGTACTCGGATAAATGGTTGAAGACTAATATTAGATTAAAAAAAAACCATGTCGCTAACCACGTCAGCAAATAATGCTGAGTTGGATACCACATCACTCGTCACATCAGCATGATAACCGGTTAATGCTTCAACCGATCACCGGGTACTTAAATGTTTAAAACCCTACATTTTGAGTATCAAAATGTAAGTTCTGAAAGTACGTTACCTAAAATAAGAATCAAGTTAATGTATATTATTTTTTCATGCAATTTGCGCTTTTAGAAATTTTAAACATGTCTTGAGTAAGACAATATGTTTATCAATATTTACGAAAAAATTGAAGTAAAAGTACAAGACATGTAAATGTCCTAACAGTAGAAGGCTCGACCAATTCATCTGCACGTACATAAAACAGATTGATAATGTTGTCTCGTAGTTTGTTTAAAGTAACGACTTTCATCCTTCTACTTTTAAATTTATGGTTTTCGTCTCCTTKGTTTGTAATTTATTGCTAATTTCTGCCTCTAAACCAATTCACTACAATTAAGCACGAGTGACAAAAATAACAATGAATTGTAGAACCACATGAAAGAAAAAGAAACAACGAATTGTAAACTATAGGGATCAAAACTATAATTGTTAAAAGTGTAAGGATGAAAATAGCAACTTGAACAAACCACRAGGACTAAAAACGTAATTTACTCAAATTCGAATTTTAATTTGATTTTGGTGTACGAAAATACCCTTCGGATGCGGAGTTATTACAAGTTSGGTGGGACATTGATATGCGGCTAGTTTTAAGGTTAGATCGTGGTGACCACAACGATGTCGTTTCGAGGCGGACACCTCTTCTTCTTTTCACCTACCGACAACCTATGGAGTATGGAGGGACTATGTTTCAAAATAAACATCGTTTTTTTTAAATGATTAAGTTTTAAAAATAAAAATAAAAAAATCATTATTTTTTTTTAAATAAAAAAAGATTAAACTTTCTCATTTTGATTGATTAGTTATTGAATATTTTTTTAATAAATAAACCATGACATTATTAAAAATTGGTTACCTATATTCTTTTAACCCAAAAAAATTACATTAACTGACTAATAATAGTTCGATGATTAATTTTTTAATTTTTTAAAAAATTAAGAGTCTTAATCATCCAAAATGCAAAAGTTTGATGGTTTTTTCGTTCAACAAATGGTTCAAAAATATAATCATTTAAAATGAGAAAGTTTAATGTTTTTCATTCAAAAAAATAGTTTATGAACTAAACCATTTAAAATGAGATAGTTTGTTGAATTTTTTTTTGCGTTTTTTTCCTTTTTTTTCAAAATAAAATATCTTTTTAACTCATTCAATTAAATATATTTATTAAAATAAAAATTAATCATTAAATTTATACGATAAGTTGCATCTTCAACAAATTCTTCAAAACAATTATAAAATAGAAAATAAAAAATTTAAATCTTTAAAAAAATACATTCAATTCCAATAGATTTTTTATTTTGAAGAATCCAACATTGATTATAATGTTAAACTCTCCATTTTTCCCATTTTCTTTTTTATTCTCAATGTATGATTTGACTTTATTTTGACATAATTAATTTTAAAAAAATTAACTAAATAAGTCAAAACTTAAACTTTATATGTGAATTAAGTGTGACGATAAGTATGATGGTTTATTTACAAACGCGTGGATTAATCCACGTGACGCTGAAGAGTAATAGTTAAAACCGACAATAAATAGTCCAGTAATACTAACTACTATATTTATACATGTGTGTAATTATTAAAGTAACACCTCATACTTGAAACGACGAGATTATATGTGTGTGTGTGTGCGTATGCGTGATGGTCAAACCGGCCCGGGACTGTTAAAGACTGGTTATAGGACTGGAATCTGGGACCGGTTACGGATTTGAGGTTTTTCACGGGACCGGGACCGGTTATGAACCGGCCTGTCCCGATTTTTTTAAAAATTAACTATTTTTTTAAAATAATGTAGTCGTTTTTTGGCCCTTTTTTGTATCTTTTGCTTTCTAAACATTATATGTAAGTGTCTTGGTTGAGGGATTTAATACCAAGTTCTCGATTGGCAAAAAACGCAAAAAAAACGTTCACAATTATCCGTTTCTCGCTATATTTTGTAAGACGATGTAATTTTAATTATAGTAAAACACATTTTWAAAGTGTATTTGAGTGATCCAATTACAAATTTTATAATGTATTAAAAATATATATCATTAAAAAAATAAAAGAAAACAATTTAATGATCGGGACCGGCGGCCCATAACCGGTTACAATAAAGCTTGACCGAGCTCAACTTTTCCGAGTGGGACTAGTTACGCCGGGACCGGTTATGGTTGGTTATGAGAAATCTTGGGACTGGCCCGGGACCGGTTTTTGGGCATCACTAGTGTGTATGTATAGTTGGGTTCTTGTGAAAACAACAATTTTTTCGTGATAAGAAGTGAAGGTAACTTTATTTTGTGTGGAGATTTCATCGCAGGGTATGTGAAAATACCCTTTTATTGTGTGAAAGTTAACAACTTTCACATACTGCAACTTCTGAGGTCCCCACCATTAAATTTTTTTTTTATACTTTTGATACACATTTTCGTCTTCATGTGAAATGTTACAATTTTCATACAGTGTAAATGTACCTTATTTTTCTCACATTTGCATGATTACGATACATATATAAATTAGAGATGCACCAGGGGCGGGTTTTTTCAAGTGTGACCCATATCTTTCTAACGTGTCTCAAGTGAAAAAAAGGCTCAGGATTTTTGATGTTCAGGCAAGGCTTTTGGTTGAAAAAGAGTGTAAGCAGACTTTTCCAAACACATGGGCTTTGAGAGTCCTGACCTAGACCGAGCTTTGGGCTCATTAGGCCTAGCCCTTTTCAGACGTGGCTTGCACGTTTTAAACTTGAGTTTTTTGTGCATCTCTAAGTTATATATATATATATATACACACACACATACACACACACACATATATATATACATAGAGAGAAAGAGAGAGGTTAATTCGTTTACAAACGCAACTATTAGTACAAACCATAAAAATACATGCATCATAACAAGCGAACTCTTATCATTTCTATAAATATCTCAATTAGTTATTTCTATAAATGATGAAAATTTATTTATTATGATATGGATACTTTGTATGATTTTTGTTAATAATGATTAAGTTTATAAGAAACCATATGTGTATACATATATAGAGAGAAAAGTAATTTTATTTTAAGGTTTGAAGCTTATATTTTTAACCTCGTTCATCTGTAAATTCACTCGTTTTTAAGACACCTACGACCGCTCCTTATAAAGGGCGGTGCCATCCATATCTGATTATGTATTATTTCCCCCAATAAAGTAAAACCGCCCTCCAAGGAAGATTTTTGTGGTCATTTTGTGGAAAAAGTCTAGAAATTAGTCATTTTGTTAGTGTACTATATATAAAATAGTCATTTTGGGTAATTTCCCTGTCTTTAAATCATTTTTTTTAAATCTAAATCAGTAATCACAAAAATACACATATGCCAAGGCAGAGTACGTACTTCCAAATCTTAACTTATTGTAGGAATGCACTTTATGCATTATGTAAATGTTACATTTAGGGTGCGTTTTTATATGGCTGTTTTCGAATAATTTTGATATATTATTATAAAGTCAGTGTTTTTATTCACCGATGAATATGATATACATTCATTGATAAAAATGTATGAGTTCAATCTATTAATACAATGTATCTTCATTAATGAATCATGCTATAAGTTATTTAATATGTTTTAGAATGTCCAATTATTTATTTGTTCAAAAAAATGGTCCAAAAACTTAATCATGTCTATTGAATTTTTTTATACTTTTCTTAAAAAAAATAAGAAAAAGAGAGAAACTAAACGCCGAATAAAGTGACGACAGCGTCACGGAAGTTATCTGACAGCCAATGGAAACAAAGCGCGTAAGGAAAAGGGAATCCAATACGCGCCTCATGACACCGTGACATCACACCTCATTTTGAACCGTTGGATTGAAGTGATGAGGCGAAAATGAGAGCGAGTGGGAAAAAGTGAGAGTGGGATTGCATCAATGCAATCGTGAATGCATGAAATAGAAAGTGCACCGCCACCAAAAGAAGCTAAATCGAGTAAAAAGAGGACCTGCCAGCAAATCTAATTTACAAGTCACACCCTAAATAATTAATTATTAATATTTTTAATTATTTAATTTTTTAAATTTCTATTAATATGAGTAAAAGTAAGAGTTATTCCATTATGTAATCTATTTAAAATAACGAGTAATTATTTGTTTTATAAATTAGAGTTGTTCATGGGCGGGATAATCTGTTAGAACCCTCTTGTCTGGTTCGACAGAAAAGCGGAGGCTTGGATTACCATTTTCGAAGAAAAAATTGACGGGCATAGACTGACTTGTTAAAATTAATGGACAGACATGAACAATGAAAAAAAATATATGGACAAGCCCGTCATACACATTAATATTATTATAATAATGAAAATTTACAATTAAAATTGAAAATTCTTAAAACTTATCAATTCCTGGTGGTAAAGGTTTGGGCATGGCATARTCATGAACCCAAGTTCGAGCCCTAGGAGGGGAGTGTTGGCGACATTTAAGTGGGGCCATGTTTAGCCTCCAAAATTGTCGGGGATTAGTCGGGCTTTGGCCCGGACACCCTTACAAACATTATTTAAAAATCTTAAATTTGAAAATATAATTATCTCAATTGTTCAATTCCTTATTATCTCATTTAGTCATTTTCTTTATGGATACTTCATATTTAACGACATAATCTCTTTCTAAAATATGTATATTGTTATGTATTTACATCAAATTTTAAGTTCGAAAATTATCATGTATTTTGAATTATTTTACATAATTTGTGATTTTATATAAGTTATGTTTTCATAAAAATACAACAAGATTTTCAAGTCTGGTAGCCCGTGGTAAACTCAATCCGTTTATAGGGCGGATATGGGTAGATTTTCAAGCCCAGAAAACCGGGCTTGATTTTACCATATTAGGTTTGTTGGACAAAAAAATAGGTTAAACCCTGTCAAACCTGCAAATAATCAGCTCTATTATAAACCTATTATCCATATCTTTACCTATTAGAATAATGGGTGATGAAACGGGTACCGGATAAAAGGTAAACATAATTTTATTTCAATTTATTAATATTGTTAAACCTCAAACATATATATGTAAAACATAAATTTATAAGTATATTAATTATTTTATATATAATTTTTTATGATAAATATTTTAATATTACTATAAATATAATCTTGGTGTAATGTTTTAAAAACAAAATAAGTATTATAAAACAACACTTTTCCATCATCTTGATTCTTATTTAATAATCATGAAGTCGTTAAATTACATATATGATAGAATTATAAAAATATTAATATATAACTTAATATATTTGTGAATATTTAACTTTATATAATTATACATACATAAATATATATATTAATTTCATAACAGATAATAGATAACGAAAAAACCGTTTATTCATACCCTGATACCCTACCCGCTAAAATGTCGAGTATACGGATAATTGATAAGTTGAAAGATGATAAAAAAAAATATCTTTAGCCAAACCCTTATTCAAAAAGTCAAAACATAGCGAGTAACATGTTTACTCTTACCCATTGCCAGCTCTAGTTGCTGTTCATATCTCTTGCTCAAATGTACCTACTTTTACACCCTTATCTCACTTAGGGGCTGTTTGACAATTGTTGAATGGTTTGGTGCAGAATGATTAAATGGTCAGAATGATTAAGAGACTCTAATGATATAGTGCAAAATGAAATATAATTGTTTGGTAATTGTGTACAATGAAATTATAGCTCTTAATGGTTAAGGGAGATCCATGATACAAAATCATCCAGAAGGTTTTAGAACCATTAAGAGACATATTTTTTTTTGCCAAACAAGAATCATTTTAACGATTCAGAGGTTGCCTCTTAATAAAAATATTAAGAGGTAAACAAACAACCCCTACATACCTCCATATAAAAATATGGGGATATGAATACAATTCTACCTTTTGAATGAGTAAATTATATAAATCATTGGCATGGTTTGTTTAAGCTCCAACAATTTTATTATTATTATTATGTGTTTTCAATCATGGCAGATCCAGAATTTTTGCCGAGTGAACACATCTTTAAGATATATCAAAGGTCTGTTAAGTCATGATATGATTATATGGAAAAGTTAATGTGGGATCACTCATGGAAAAACCAACTGTGTCGATTTGGTGATTTTTTTTTTCATTTTTTCGTTGATTTCGAGAGAATTTTTTTGGTTCTTGGTTGATTTCCCTTGTATTTTTTAAACATCATACTATCATAGAGCACTCATCAATGCTTTGGCATGTGTATCTTTCATACTATATATATGAATCGGTTGAGCAGGTGCATGAGGGGTCCACCTCCGGTCCCCAAAGCGACAATTATTATTACAACTTCAGAAAATACCAGTGTGCTAACATTCACTAAGAGCGTTGATTAGCACGCGTCCATGTTTCGTTCTCTAGGTTTTATTTGGCGTCACCATCGATTCACGTTAGCAAATGAGGTTTAAGAACTATGAGCCCATGACGATGAAGCAACGTTTAACCTTGTCAAAGCAATGGGCAATGGCTATATTGATTTCCCCCAACGATGTGGCCTCAGAAAAAGGGAAAGGGATTGAAGTCGAGTTTGCTTTAAACGGTGTTTGGTAAAATGTATTAAGCAGTAATTAATGGAAATGAATGGTTTTTTATAATATAATGGGTCCATTCCTTCAGAAGCCCAAATTTTCATTTCAGGTTAAACTGTAAAGAATGAAAATTCATCTGCTGTCGTTTTCATTTTCATACCCATTTTGATTTCTCTACGTGAACCAAACGCCACCTTATTGTTGGAAAACAAACCAATCAATGGATTGCTTGCCATTTTGCATTAGTACCACTTTCTCTCAATGTAACACAATGCCAAAATTTCTTATTTTGTATCCATTTTGATCGGTAACGTGTTGATCTTGTAACATTTAATAACATGAACACCCATTTACAAAATATCCAAAGAAATGGAAGATAAACAAGACATCAACGTCGTCAGATGTTACAAAATCAAAAAGTTATTAGTCAAAACGAGTAAAAAAAAGAAATTACATAACTTCGTTTACTATTAAAAAATCCTTGTTATACTAAATAGAAACTAAAGGGCTGATTACCAAATGCTTACTCGGGTAAGTGTTTACCATATCACATTACCTTATCGGATGAATATGACAAAGACAAGAATCTTACCCGGTAAGAGTGAAGGCAAAAACTAAGAGTCTTACCCAGTAAGTGATGGCGACGACTCTTACCACGGTTAACATTTACCGGGTAAATTGTTACATACGATGTCGTTTTGGTGGATTAAAATCTTACCCGATAACTAAGTGATAGTGTTAAATTTTACTGGCAAACATTTACCGGGTAAGTGTTTAAGTAAACGGCCCCTAAAACAAACTTATTGTATACTGATACATTACCATGTTATTTCGTTCGAGTTATTTAGATATCTTAAATGTTCCACATTTATTAATTTAATTTCATCGAAATTGGAGATGGTGTCTTAAAACGGCACGAGTAGAAGAAAATCGAACCAAAAATATCCAAAGAAGCAAACAAGAACGAAAAGCCAAATCCGAAAGCCAGGCCCCGATTTTCCTACCCGATCAGCAACAACAATGCCGTTGGAATCGGAAGGGGCCTCTACCCTAAAAAAGGCGTCAATCGAGGATCCGAGAGACACGGGAGACCCGTTCGAGCTCCCAAAGCTCGACATGCAATAGCTGCCTGTCATCATACACACAGAATTTAAGCCCAATATGAGAAAAAATAACTTAAATAAAATCCTTTTAACCCATGTGCACAAAATGCAACAAAGTTTCGTTTAATTCTTAACATAACGGAAAAGTTTTTTTTTATCAATAAATGTCAAAAAGTTTCAAAACTTCAGATTTTGTACCTATTCGACCGTTAATCTGCTGATTCTGTAACAGTTAGTGACGTGAATCAAGGACGGATTTAACAGGTAAAAGGTGGGAGGATGGGCCCTATTAATTTTTTTCCTCTTTTACCTAGGTTTAAAAACAATTTTTTTTAGCTTTCTACCATAATTCCTCCAATAATTTCCACTTGTGCCCCCACCAACCAAAAAGAGTACCTTGAAGTCAACCAAAAAAGTCTCAAAATCAATCAAAACCCCCGAAAAAGTCCATCAAATTCGACAAAAGAACTTCAAAAATCCTTCGAAAACAATGGAATTAGACTAAAAACACATCGGGGTGACTTTACGGGCCTTTAATCTACCTTAAAGGTTCCCCCACTAGACAAAAATCCTAGATCTGCCACTGAAGTGAATGMCTGGTTACGAAAACTTGATAAATGTTACAAAATCTACACGTCACCGGTCGAAATAAGTAAAAGATAGAAAAATTTGAAGCTTTGTCAGATTAAATAGAATTTATATTATAAATAATACATTGATCGAGAAAAAAAAAGAACAATAAATAAGAACCAAAACAAACTTTGTTGCGTTTTGATGCATTTTGCCCTAACAACATTTCAACCGTAGAGGCGTAGAAATATATCCGTGAAAGTATTTTGACTATTGGTCAAAATATCTTAATTTCTCTACGAGATATTAAGGGGCCGTTTACCAAACACTTACCCGGCAAGTGCTTACCGGTAAAATTTAACACTATTATTACTTACCGGGTAAGATTTTAGTCCAACAAAACGACATCGTATGCAACAATTTACTCGGTAAGCGCTTACCGTGGTAAGATTCGTCGCCCTCACTTGCAAAATTTTTGGTTCTTGTCTCACTCTTACCGAGTAAGATTTTTGGTCCTTACCATATTCATCCGGTGACGTAATGTTACTTGGTAAGCGCTTACTCGGATAAGAGTTTGGTAAACGACATTGTAATTAAATTCATAATGGTGGAATCTTTTGACCAATATAACAATTAATTAAATGAGTTAATTATGGATTTAGTCCCTATAGTTTATGGTTTTTTCGAAAATGGTCTCTAAACTTCATTTATTACAGATTAGGGCTCGTGGTATGTTGTTTTATAACGAATTAGTCCTCTACTCTAACGGTCATCCAATTCCTCCATTAATCTTGAGGGCATTTCCATAATTAACTCTTAATTAATATTAGATCAAAGTTTTCGGATTAAAATAAGGGAGAACGATATTTGTACTAACCACTTGAGCTGCAAAGGGTAACATCTGTTCCGGTGGCTTGTTGGTGCAAATAGCTACAAACAACAAAACACTTGTCAATTTTCAATCGAGGAAAAAAAAAGGTATTAGGGTGTTAATGATTCGAGCTTATAACGAGCTAATCATGCTAGGGTTCGATCTCGAACATAAAACATAACTTGTTTAACTTAATGAATCAGACTTCATAACACCAGTGTTTCACTCGGCTCGTTTAAAAGCTTGAATTAATATTTCAAGCTGAGCTGAGTTGTTAGAGCATAAACTTTTTTGAGCCAAACATATTTATGTGTTCATAAATCATACAATCAAAATAAGACCTCCAGCCAATAAACAATTCTACTCTTGAGTTCGAGCCTATAAACGAGCTTATAAAGCTTGAATTTCAGCCATAGTTCTAAATAACTTGTTATGGTCTCATTATGGTGCGTTATAGCGTCAAGGCTTGGGTTCGCCGCCACATTAACCCTTATGGCTCCACTCTAACGCTTGGCTTACATTGTAACGCATTATGGCACGTTACAACGCGTTTATTTTGTAAGGTGTGTGGTTATTTTTAATATATAATTTGAGGGATGAATGATATAATTATGTACGAGACCTAAGACTTAAATAAACATAATAAGGAAACTAAAACCTTAAATAGGTAAATGCTTACTCCCATACCCGTAGTGAGTAGAGATTTAATCTCGATTTTGCACTCTTGATATCATTTTCATCAATCGTTCTTCTTTCTTTCTAGTTTTATTACTTTATATAAATTTAATTAGTTTTACGGTATGATTCAAAAGTCAATACACTAACACATGCCGGCTTACGACAAGCCTTTAAAAAACACCGTTCTTGCCGTAACTCGTAAGGCTTGAGCCTTGATCTCGCCGCCACACAATGCCTCACCTCAAGTCATTTAGAACCTTTCAGGCATAATGTCTTAACTGAAATTCTTTAAACGAGCATCGAGCTCGAACATTGGATTTTTTCCCAAGCTTGAGCTCGATCACTAATTTGAATAAGTTATTCGAGCTCAAACAATAGGTTACTCAACTCGATTCGGCTTCTTGACACCCCTAATTGCAGCATATAGAAGAATCAATTGTCTTATTGCCTTTCATGTCTCATGTCATTTGGTGGTCAACACTCAATTTAGGGACAGTCTCCGGGAATGTACGGACAACGTATGGCGGTACTCGGGGAATAAAAGCAGAATAAGAAGATTTGTGACGGAAAAATTAGGTGGCATTAACGTACCATACAGGATAGCCCCTATAAATGCATCACCAGCACCAGTGGTATCCACGAGTTCTGATTCCGGTATTTTCTCGGCCGTTCCAAGAAATAACCTACCGCAAACAGTTCCGACTCCCTTGGCCTGCAATCTTGTAACATCCTGTTCCGTGGAAGCAAAATGTTATTGTCAAGTGGTGGCACCATTTGACTATAAGAAACAAATATATGGATATTTTTAACAAAATCAACATTGGTGGTTAGTTCATTGCTTTTCATATGTGAGGTCCTGTGTTAAGATCTTTTATTGCAAAGTTTTTTAAAAACATAATGAATCTGAAATTAAAAGCTTAAAACTAAGAAAATGAAACTAATGGGACTCGAACTCGGGTATTGGGTGGAAGAAAAGCCTTGCAAAACAACTCTACAAAGGGAATCTTATGTCCTCATTATAGTTTCAAATATATACGGTGACACACCACAAATTGATACGGTGGCACTTTTCATGATCCTATGACCATGCCACCGTATGCACTACACTGGGTCCGTCCCTAATTGTCACTATAGTAGTCTTCAGATTAAATGGGTCACTAACTAAACATCGTTACAAGAGAAAAGTAAACTTTCATCCGTGTAAAATGATTTATTAGGGTTCGGTTGCGGTAAGAACAGTTTTTAACGAAAACACAAACCTTCATCCTGCGGATCTATTGACCAGGAACCTTTTTTNGGGGGCGGACGCCATAAGTATCACCATGACTGAAACTATTAACAAATTTCAAATTCATTCATTTTGAAGGTATGTGAAAGTAATTGAAGGTGAAGATGAAGGTGGATGGAGGTCCATAGCCAGATGACTTAGTAAATGACCTAAAAAGAAGTAAGGGACGTTTATGTAAGATACAAGTGGCATAACTGGAAAAAATTGAATAAAAAATCCAATAAACTATCCGAACTAACTTTTCAAAAAAGTTAGCTTACGGCTTACCTAACAGGCTTGTTCAATAAACTCAAAAGAGTAACCTGGCTTTTGTTTGCCAAACAAGCAGAAATCCTACAACATACATAATAACTGATGTATACCCAAATCAAAGTCTGATCTTTACGAGTTTTGGAGGAAAGCTGTTCCCATGCCATTTTAGAGACGGGCAGTGTGACACGATGATTTACATATTCTCACTATCTGAAAATAAGTGTCCACATTTCTATTTTAGTGGGTCTCAAAATAAGTATCCACTTTTAAAAGCAACTGCTGCTTCCAATTCTACCCTTAATTATGAGACGAAGAAATTCATTAACCTTTATTATCAAGGATAAAATTGTCATTTAATTAATTAAAAAGATGACACATTTCCTAAACTGTAAACCTTTTTTATTGTGAACAATTATTTTGGGATAGAGGGAGTATACAACAAGCTTACGAGTCTTATAGAAGATCCCCAATCTATTACCATAAACTTGCTTATTTCATGATTGCAGGTATGCTAATGTTTTGGATTATTCAAGCAGTCTTATGAACAAATAAATCAGCCGCATATTAACGTACAAAAAGGGGCTTACCGATGAAATGCACGTAGGAGCAGCTTTGCCGCTATTAATTTTCTGCCTCAATTGTTCAACTAAATTGTCTGCATCCATTTCTTCAGCTTGGCCATCCTCTGAAGTTAACATCAGAAGCTGTCGCCATTTAGAATCGGATACTAAAAGAAAAGGATAGAATTGAGACCAAAGGGTCATTGGCCCGTATCCGGATTACCCATAAATCTTAGCCTCCGGAAAGTCAAGGGTTCAAACATCACCAAAGGTGAGAAGTGTGAGTGAGTATTTGCCGTGTTTATACACACACACACACACATATCAAGGTTCTAAATGGCATGAGGCGTGGTATGGAGGTCAAGTCTCAAGCCTTACGAGTTACGGGATAATACGCAGGAATACACCTCGAGTATAACCCGCCGTAACGCTCCATACTGCAAGCCACACCTCAGAGTCATGCCACACGCTTTAACGTGGCGGCGAGGCCACGCCTCGACGTTATGGCGCACCATAACGCGCTTTTTAGAACCTTGATATATATATATATATATATATATATATATATATTGGAAGGTTCAAATAAGAAGGCTAAATATTGTGAGAAGGGAAGGTTCATGTATGGATCATTNCTTGATATATATATATATATATATATATATATATATATATTGGAAGGTTCAAATAAGAAGGCTAAATATTGTGAGAAGGGAAGGTTCATGTATGGATCATTGAAAAAATCCAATCGAAAGCGCATATGTGAATCCATATGAATAATCTGTATCGTTAGTTCACATATGCATCTTCAAATAGATTTATTTTTTTTATTTTTTCAATGATTCACATATGAACTTTTTTCTTAACCTTTTCTTCTTTCCTTCTCATGATATTTAACTTTCTAACTTGAACTGACCCCTCTCTCTATATTATATACTTCGAAAAGAGAAGATAGAATTGGGGGTTGAAAGGCGATTAAAGCTAAATGTTATATGCATCAACTATACTTCTCTCGAGCATTATGCATCCATCTGCACCCAACGTCACAATGACAAATTTAACCTTTGGCAACCTTAAGAGCATGGAAACAAGCGCACTTGGAACAGTTGGAGCTTTAGTCCACGCCTGTTGAAATTATGCAGCAAAGCAACCACATGAATATTGGTCAATGAATCCAGCTCGCTTTATTGGAGAGAGAAGTACGATCTAAACATTTATTATCTTTTTGCAGACAGACCTCAGAATAAAACATTACTAGTAGATTAACAAGACAAAGTTCAGTAAACACCTCTGAGATTATATAGCATCAGTTAAAAAACCGAACCAAACAAACCCAATGAATCCAACATGGAGTTGGTTATGTCACCTCTACCCCTAGGAGTAGAGAAGTTGTTTCCATAAAGACCCGCGGCATATAACATAATTGGTCCAAAGGTTATGGCTACCCTGAAGAATTGCCCTTCAACTTTAGTGGGACCTTCTTGTCAGTTGTCACACTCCCCTTACCGACCTCCCCCCTCCATTTTAACCAAGAAAAATACCGTCCACTAGACTTCTCGATCAATATCAAGATAAATATCGAGATAATTGACAAAGACCACCTACTAAACTTCTGTAAATTTGTCTTCTGACACATTATCTAGTCGTTTTCCAAATATGCACGGGGAAGCCAAATTACATTAAAAAATACTTTGGGGTAGAAGGCGTGTTTGATGAAACCTAAAGCAGGATTCATAGAATATTAGCACAAACAACATTTCACATCTTGATATTCTAGCAATTCAAATATGAGCAGATATGTAACATTAGAAAAGCTTCAAACGCTTCAGATTAGTTGCCGATGGGAAATTGGAATTTCCAGGGGCCGGACACCATTTTAATTCAAAAAGAAATTGTCTTGACCAAAAGGCAGGTACTTTTGGAAAGGAAGAAAGCTATAAACAGAAATTTTCAAAGGAGCAGCTTGCCTGTGGAAGTTTGGCCGAGCACACAACATAGTCTGATAAATATAGAAAATCATCCAATCCATCCCTTAGTTTTTCAGCATCAATTAAAATAGGTATACTCCTCCGATTTGCCTGCACTGGTAGCATTTAACAGGGATAATTTATTTCCATTTTGGTATTTGAGTAGTCTATAGGGAAGCTGATCACAAGAACAATCAAGGGTGGACCTATGAAGGTCTGAGCAGGTCCCGTGCACCTGCTCATCCAATTATCACAAATAAAAAAAAAAACTGGGTATAAAAGGTGCACCCGTGAAACTTTGAGGGTGCTCCAGGATATTAGAAAATACAAGGAACATCAACAAAAAACCGAAAAAGTCCCTTGAAATCAACCACAAAACTGAAAAGTCCCTCAAAATCAGCCAAAAAAGTCTTTCGAAATCAACCAAAAACTTGAAAAATCCCTCGAAAAGTTGGAATTCTGCTAAAAACACATCAGAAGACTTGGCAGGCCTTTTATCCATTAAAGATTCCCGCTCGGTAAAAATCCTGGGTCCGCTGCTGATGAACTACACAGCTGATTTCGGTAAATAAAATGCCTCACAGTTGCAGATGAAAGTGTCTTTATTCACTGTGTATACTTAGAATAAAAGAATACTACAAGCTAAAAGAGAAATAAGATCTGAAACCACAACACTTACCTCATGTGCAACAACTAAAGCAGTTTCATGCAATCGTACATCAAAATAAGTAAGCTTCACCCCATCTAATGCAGATGACAAAGTTAAGCTGGAGAGGTCACTAGGAATCATTGGAGGCGACCCTGGAGTATGAATGCAAGTTCGAGTTTTCCTGGAAACAACAGAACAAATAAATTATTTTCGGTTTGCAGCTTCAGGTACAAACTTCCTACAAATGCTGAAAAAGATCTGACGTCGATCAGTTTTACACTACAACCAGCAAGAAGTTAAAATTTTCAGTACGAAGCACTACACTACTGAATGCATAACCAGGTCTCAGAGAAGCAAAACCAAAATAAAGGAAGATGACTCCCACCCCCACCCAACCCTTTCTCCATTGGAATCCAAATGGAATATCGTTAAGAAGAAAACCCACCATTTTATCTTGCTAGAGCATGAATGGGTTGCAAACTGGGACTACATGGAAAGGACAATAATAAGTCGTAAATGTGTTAGGATATGTACAAAAGACGATTGTTTTCTTTTGTCATGGCTTATAATACTTAGAAATGCAGTAATTGTTCTTTTTCGTTATGGCTTATAATACTTAAAAATGCTATAATTGTTCTTTTTGGTTATGGCTTATAACACTTATAAATGCAATATCTCAGCATACCAACTAGAATACAGTAGTTCTTTCAGCTTATGTAGTCATGACAAGTTTAGAATTCAACAAAATATCGAGCATATAATTTTCCATGGTTGAGGAAACTAATCAAATTGAGCATTTGCAGAAAATAGTTGGTCACTTGGTCATACCATGGAGGTAACAAGAGGAGAAAAAATGAATCGGTACATAGGTTAGGTATCCTTACGTTTGATTATCCACAATGACATAGGTGAATGGTGAATTTCCCTCTTCGGAAACCTGCAAACAAGAAAGATCAAGTTGATATATTTTTAATGAAGATTATCCAAAAAAGCTACCTACCACTATAACAAAAGTTTGTACAATCTATTGAAATTAACATTATAAATTCTATTTGTATACACAAATCCACGTGGGATCATGTGAGAGTAACAATTATATGACTAGGGACTAGAAAGTATTAACCTAATCATATGATACAACATTGCCCTGTATATTTTATTCTCTTCAACAGCTATGTTCATTACCACAAAAAAAGAGACATCTACACCATCAACTTGTAATTCTTCCAATACTCCTCTCCCTTGAGCGTCATTGGCAACCTGACAAGTAATTTGAGCAATGGGGAACACTTCAGAATAGTTAAGATAGTCTAAAACGATCAGGAAAGAGAGAAAGAAAAAAAGTACCAGCTCATATGCGGACAACTGTTTCTGAGGAAAATGGGATATAGATACAATAACAGAATGGACTATTGGACATACATAAACACAACAGAGACACCTCTGACTTGTGCTCTCTCTCTTTCTCTCTCTCTCTACCACCCCCTCCCCCTCCGTGCCTTCCCCACTCCCTTTTCCCTTTTGCTTGTTAGGCATTTACAATCATCATCTTCGTCTCCCCCCCTCTCCTTTTCAGCTTTTCTCATTATGTTTGTGGTGCGGGCCTTGGCTTGGTGGACATGGCCCTATTGTTCCTGCAGGTCCATGACCTGGTTAACAAGTGCATAACTTTTGCTGTGGATTCTATTTCAGGCCCCTATATGCTGATTTGAAGCTTGGAACGAGGAGCACACCCTGGGTAGGACCTGAAGGGGCCTACGATGTTTTTGAGGCCTAAAAACGTCATTTAAACATGTTTTTGGGACCTTTTGTGTTTTTTTTGCTATTTTTCCATTTTCAGTTTGGGATTTTCTGGTAGGCCCATCAACTTTTCAAGCCCATTTCCTTTTCAACTCCTTATTTACATGTTCAAGGTGTCACATGGATGGTCATTCGATCAATACAGAAACTTTAATTTTTCCATCCAAATTTTGAGTTATCAGCGAATTCGAGTTTGAAGACTAAGGTTCGATATTCGTTGAATCTACGAGCGTTAGAAGAGATAATGTTTGGGTATTCACAGAATCAATGAGATTAGTCTTTGGTTCAATATCATACGCTGCATCAGTTTGTAACAGGAACTTACAACTAGCAACCAAATCACAACTTAAAACACATAACTAGTTCTAGTGTGAAGTCTCCCGCATATTTAATGTGCATATTTGCATACCTTGGATATCAGCCTGGCATTTAATCCCAGACGAGCTGCACAAGTTAGAGCATTTCCTGCATTGCCACCTCCTTGAACCTAAGAGAAAACTTGAGTGAATGATGATGCTAATTTTTAAGCCAAAAGCAACTTCTAAATTCGAGACCTTTAGTGATAAAGATAGACATAGTTGAAATGGAGTGCAAACATGATGGACAAGAGTTCCTTAACTTATTTGACACCCCCACAACGGTCATTTCTTTGATTCAGAGAGTAAATAGTTCACAACTATTTTGACTGTTCCAACAACAAAAACATGAAGCAGAATATGAAGCACTCAAGGAAAACTTAAATCTCAATTACAGAAGAAAAAACAGTACGGTTGCATAGAGACCGTTGAACTTTAGTGATTACAGACGAGTTTAAACTATAAAGTTCTTGCAAYAGCCATTTGAGTTCATTAAAATATCAGCTAGCCATTGCATAACCGTAGGCAAAGATTTCACACATCACTTACACGTGGCTAGGCATATACAACTTCACAATTTAAAGGTATAATCTACTTGAACATATTTTTGCCAATGAACCACAGACGTCCAATAGAACCGTAACTGAACGTTAGAGGAATTGAATCAATCACAAGTACAAAATAAAAGTAACACTCAAATCACAAATTTTGAATTCCTATTATAAAAGTTTCAGTAGTCGAACTCGAACAAACTTGTAGTGATTTGATTCATAAATTAACTGTAGCATCAATAGAGTTTTACTACCGGTATGAATCTCCAAATTAAACAAATGGAGTATCAATCAAACTTTAACTACCACTCTACCAGTATGAATCTCCAAATAAAACAAATAGATCACCTAGATTTTTACCTTCATGCTGGTGCTTCTGATCTTGTCGTCAGGGTTAGGATAAGAAGCCACAGTCGCCAATAGATCCACGGCCACACCACCAACTCCAAGCTGCGTTGTTAACACCATTAGAATCCATTCCCAATCACAACTACATCAATCATGGAAAGGAAACGCATAGAAATACGTACCACGATTGGAGTTTCAGGCGGAGTCGACGTTGACGACATGTTTACCCTGAATATCGCTCCGATGAGTTTATATACCGGAATAAAGGTGAATAATGCGATGAGCGAGTGAAGAAAGACACCTGGAGGTAGTGGAGCAGTGAATTGACGATGCGGATCGTGAAGAACAGCAAATGGAGGTCGGGAACATGGTGGCAATAGAGGATATGGCTGTCATTGTCAGCCCTGTGCGGTGGCGCGTGGCAAAGAATGGCGCAGTAACCGAGTTTGCCTGATTAAGGATTTGGATGTGAAGGGCGAGCCGAGTGAGTCACATCTCCTGTTACCTACTCCCTTCCAATAAAAATTTGGGTAATACTATTTTCATTCACAGAATCGGATCAAGTCATACGCCTTAGATATACCCGGTAAAAAACCGAAAGTCTTCCTCAGTAAGTGATAGTGACGACTATTACCATGATTAWMACTTACCGAATAAATTGTTACATACGATACAATGTCATTTTGGTATACTCAAATTTTACCCAATAGTCGATAAATAGACAATTAACCTACTAAAACTTGCGTGGTTCTAACTTTTTTGTCCCTTTCTATCATTTCTTTTCAGTATAATATCAATATCAATTTGTTTTAAAGAGCAAACTAGGCATCAAACGGCACCGTCTCATTTGGAAATTTAGCGTACCTGTCTCAACAGAGTTGGAAATTTCCTGTAAAATTAGGGACTAACGATGGTGACAGGGAACTCCAAAAGTTAAAAACCAGGGATGAAGATGGGTTAGGTAACGTGATCCCCGACCTACCTCGTCTTTGTATATTAAACTAGTTGTGTACCAGCGCAATGCGGCGGGAGCCATGAATTTTAACGATTTTGAAGTTCCACTGGTTTTATAAGATAAGATTTAACGATGATATAGGTTACACTTGGTCTTTACATATTAATACAATTTGAATAAATAAGAGTTATGGTTCCAATTATATACTATCGATGAAAAAAATTGTATGACAGTTTAAAATCCAATATATTTAAAATCCAACATATTTAAACGACTTCACAAATGTGTTTGATTTACACCAAGAGCAAAGAACCAAGAAACTTAAGTTTTAAGATAAACACTCAAAACCAATAAAGAAAATTACAAATTTAACAGATCATAAGACATGAAAAGACCAAAAAATATGAGTTTTAAAATGAAATTTGAACTGCTTAAGGTTGAATTAAATATATTATATGTATATATATATATATATATATATATATTTCAAAAAAACCAAAGAGCATATTAATTCAGAACATATTATACAATGTAATTTGGACAGTCTAACCCCATAATATATAGTATATATATAAATAAATAACTATAAAAGTATAAATCGTAAATATTAAAAATATTTTTTCATACTATATATAATATATAATAATATAATTAAGTCAAAAACTATTCAATATTAGACTCATTTCGAAGGTATTAACGAGACAATTATAATGGTGTARCTTGTTAAAATAAAAATGTATTTTTTAAACATGTTTTAATTGATATACAATTATGTATATTAATTTGATAAAGGTTTAAAATGAAACATTTAAAAGTAAATGACGTAAAGTAAATTAATTAACTAATTATAGGGGTATAAAGTGTAAAAAGTGAAAAGTAGCGAGGAGAGGAGGGGGTGAAAAAGTAGTATAAAGGGTATCTTGATCATTTAGTATTTTAAGACTTTTAACAATTTTACTAAATTTGCTTAATATGATAGTATAGATAGATATATATTATATATCTATACTATATTATAAAACATTTGACAAAAACTCTTAAAAACATTTTTCTATGCATAAAGTACTGTTTAATAATGCATATTACTTAAAATTTAAGATTACAAGTAAATTGTGCATAATTACAACTTATTAAAGTTCTATGTTTGAATTCGTGTAACTAACTGCGAATAAACATAATCATCTAGGGAATAAATATCTCATTTTAAAATATAAAAAATCTAAAATATAATTAGGATAATTATTGAGTTCTATTATAATACTTAATTATTATATTTATAAAAAAAATATTATTAAACTTAAGTTAAGTTACTTCGTTACATTAAATTAAATTATAATAAAAAAWTTGAATTAAAAAAAATAAACAAACATGAACTTTTAATTAGATAATTTGATATATTTTTTGCAAATTTTATATGATATTTTCAAATTTATATTTTATTCAAAAATAAAAACATTATCGCTTTCTCAAAACTACATAAAATCGTATTATATCGAAATGGATAAAAAATAAAACGAAACATTGAAATAAAAATGTGTCTCGATGCATTACACGAGTACCCTTCTAGTTTATTATTAAATAGATTTAATATCTCTTAAATCTAGTAATAATATTTTGACATTTTTTTCTTACATACATTCTTTTGACTTGACTTACTTTTTAGATAAAAAAAATATGAAAAGCTAAAATAAAAGCATTTGATCAAACAAGTACGATGTAATTTTATTTATATATGAATATTAAATACTATATAAAAATATAATTTTATAAATATATAAGATTTAAACAGAATCATTATTATCATATTAAAATTTAATTTAATGCCATCATATTATCAGCATGAAGGGTGTGTTTGGTGCGCAGACAGGACGGGACAGGACATGTCAATTTAGAGGGTGTGTTTGGGTTCCTCAAACTAAGAAAAGGCCAATTTAGGGTTCAAGCAAACAAGAAATTGGTTCAAGCAATCAATTTCCGGTTCAAGCAAACAGCCGATTAGCAACAAAATCGAGATGAAGCAATCGTGTACCTGAGTATGGAGAGAGGAGAACTCGCCGATTTAGGTAGAAATCGCCGATTTAGAAGTCGCCGATTGAGTAGAAGTCGTCGTCGGTTGATGTGAAGGAAGCGATGGAGGTGGATACGAGGAAAGGGTGTGGGGAAGAAAGGGGTTAGGTCTTGATGTGAAGGAAGCATTGGAGCGGATACAGTGGTAAGGGTAGTGGGGTAAAAAAATTGAGTTCCACTTAGTTCTAGGGGGGTAAGGGTGCCTTGTCCTACTTAGTTCTATTTAGTTCCACATTAAGCCACACCAAACATAAGACAAATTATATTATGTCCTGTCATGTCTCATCCTGTCTAGCGCACCAAACACAGCAGAATAGAACAAGGTGGGTCTTTACCCCCATTCCCTTGCCTAGAGTAAACTATGATTTTCGACCCTATACTTTATCAACAATTACAACATTAGTCCTTATGCTTTGAAATTATAGCTTTTATCCTTATTATTTGCAACTTTTGTCACTGTTTTCTCTAAAATATCGCTGCCGTTAACCCGATTACTCCGGAAAGGAGTCAAATTCAATTGGGAATTTATCATTGAACATGAAGGACGAAAACAACAATAAATTGTAAACCATAAGAACAAAAAAACGTAACTTATGGGTTGTTTATCAAACGCTTACCTGAATAAGCACTAACCAAGTCACATTTCCTCACTGGATGAATATGTGGTAAGAACCAAGAATCTTACCCGGTAGGAACGAGACAAAGACCAAGAGTCTTATCCGGTAAGTGAGGGCGACAACTCTTACCACAGTAAACGCTTACCGGATAAATTGTTGCATATAATGTCGTTTTGATAGACTAAAATCTTACCCAATAAGTAAACAATAGTGTTAAATTTTACCGATAAACACTTACCGGATAAGTATTTGATAAAGAACCTCGTCCTCTAATTTTTAAAACACATACCCACCAAATGGCAAATGCCACCCCACCTAAATTTTCTTAACTACACATAAAAATTATAAAATTTCCAATAAAATCCATATCTTTGCCTAAAACCAAAATATGTCAATAGATATATGGTTCAGGGACCTAAAATATAATTTACTCCCCAAAACTCCACATTTTCATTTTGGTCCCTTTCTTCCCCATGAGGGAACCTCTCTAAAAAAACAAAAAGCAGAGTTGCGAACATTTGTACATTTCTGAATGAAACAACTACTGGTACTACAAAGAACCTTCACTCCAAAAAGGCTTCCATTGAAGTCTATCTCTATCATGTTCACTCATACTCCCTTTTAATCTATAAAATTCCGGTTTACTCCGAACCGTTCTAAGTGGGCCCGACCTATTGCTTAACCCCACGTTCATCGACCCCCCCACCGTTGCATCGAAACTTGAACCTGAAACAGAGGCGGATCCAGAATGTTTTTTTAGTAGTAGCACAAAATTATTACCGACATATAAAAATATAATTTGGAGTAAATTAGTTTTTTCGTCCCTATGGTTTGACAAAAGTTGTGGATTTTGTCCCTCTGGTTTTGAAATTGCCGGTTTTTATCCATGTGGTTTGCAATACGTTACTATTTTCGTCCCTGAAACTAACTCCTACCTTTAAATATGAAGGACTAAAATAACAATAAGTTTTAAATCATAAGAACGAAAAACACATCACATATAAAACTCAAACTTAATTTTGGATATGCYACTGTAGCCTCTAAATTTGTCGGTGATACCAAAGGGCCTTTAACCTAATAGTACATGAGTCAATGGCTCAAACCTCACAAATGAAAAGAATATACGAGTTTATTTGTTCTATTAGTCATAATAAATATACCTAAAACAAAATGTAATTGATCATGCCAATGGTAACACAAAACACATCACATATATTTATTTAATTTATTATTTTATTCTCTCTTAAATAAAGTGTTTATTTGTGGGCATATGATTGGTGGATGGGGAGTTTTGAGACGAAGGGAGAAAGAAGCATTACCGTAAATGGAATGTGCGGCACCTCCGACGCCGTTCCACCAGCTGCTATCGGAAGGTGCACGATCGTGATCTCCTTTAAAGTCCGATTCCACGGCGGACGAGTCTCGTTGAGTTGTAGTATCGTCTTTGTCGTTGTATATGAGTTTTAAGGCTTGGACCACTTCACCCATGAAAGGTCKTTGRGYYACCTCWGGRTGCACACACATGGAAGCKATYGCAGCCACYTTWGCCATGTCATCRAAGTCGTACRTYCCGRMYAAMGTKGGRTCSRCYAASTGSTGCAGRCCTTYKSKGSTYRTGARAAGTGGGCGRGCCCAYGTCACGAGGTTTTCTTCACCGGGAGGTTGAGACATGTCCACCGGTTTTCGACCGGATAGAAGCTCTAGCAGCACAACCCCGTAACTATAGACATCGCTTTTGACTAGTAGATGGCCTGTCATGGCGTACTCGGGAGCGACATAACTGTGAATCCAGATTAAATAATTTGTAAACGGAAGTCGAAATGAATCGAGTCTGAAAAGAAATTGACAGAAATAGCCAATCAGCAAATATGGTTTCACCTTTTAGCCATTTTCTTACCCGGATTCGCTTTTTAGCCGATCTTGACGAAGAAGGCTTACGCGAATTCTTAAGGATTGGTTTCGGTAAAAAAGAATCCTTAGAAGGCTTACTCATATGCGTAAGGATTGACTTTCAGCTTCAGAAACCTTGTGCATATCCGTAAGATTTTTGTGTAAGGATCCCATTATAATATGGTATATAGTAGAATCCTTACGTAGAAAACTAACAAATGTGCATATGGATTCGGAAACCTTGCACATATATGTAAGGTTTTTGCATAAGGATTCTGTTTTTTTTTTTTTTACGAAAACCAATCTTTATGCAAAAAGCTTAAGCCTTCTGCGCAAAGATTGGCTAAAAAGTGAATTTGGGTAAGAAAATGACGAAAAAGTGAATTTGGGTCAGAAAATTGCTAAAAAGTGAAACTACTTTGGCTATTATGTAAATTTCCCGATTTTCAAATCATAGAATGGAAAAAGAAACGGTTAGCCGTGAACCCGTGACTAGGGCATAGACAAGACAAGAAAAAAGTCAGGTCATCTTTGGGTGTGTTTGGTAGGCGGGACAGAATAAAACACTAGAAATATTTGTGGTCCCATGTTTGGCATCACATTACACTAATCGCGTAAGAACCCGTTCTCGGTCAACACTAATCATTGACCAAGTAAGAGTCCATCCCTTAGCTTACCAGGTAAGCCTCTCGGTCAGCATCATGGACCCGTAAAGAGGGGCTTGATAAACATCAGCATTCTTCGACCTAGGAACCGGTAAGAGGCGCTAAGCAGGTACTAAACAGCCCCCAAATTCGGCTATTTGCTACTTAAAAGGATATCATAATTCGTGATAGTTTGTGTACCCATAAATTGATCTACCAGTAAATTTGAGAGAAAATATACCCGAAAGTTCCCATGACTCGCGTAGAAATATGCCGACTGCCTTCTGTAGCCTCCCTTGCCAACCCAAAGTCTGATACCTTGGGGGTAAAGTCGTCTTCTAGCAAAACATTGCTGGCCTTAAAATCACGGTGAATCACACGAGGGTTAGAATCTTCATGAAGATAAGCCAACCCTCTTGCCGCACCAAGAGCAATCTTTAACCGTGCATCCCAGTCAAGAGGTCCTTTTTGCTTATCCGCACCTGAAACACCAACACGTGGACAAAGTTTGACACCATTCTATTGTGTAGAAAACAACGAAGTATATAACCAAACCAAACCAACGAGCCTGGTATATCCCACTCAAAGGTGGGGTCTTGGGAGGACTCACAAATGTTGAGACAACTTGTAGTAAAAGACTTTGCAACCAAAATTGAACATTGAATATCTGCAGTTCACTAAAGACGATAATTGCAAACAACGTAAAATTAAATCAACCAAGTCATTGCATGACACTGGAATGGAAACAGTACCCCATCATCATAAACCAGTGTCTGTTCTTCTCGACTTCATTCGTCCAACCAAATAAGAAAGCCATTGACGCTGACCTCTGACCGTCCATCATGGGTGGATGAGATCATAGGGTCGATTCGGGATTTGGCTTCCCGCGTGGATGCACTATCCACTTGAGTATTTGAGATGGAGTCGAGGTTGAATGATATGGGCACCGGTCAGTGTCAATGAGTTTCTTATTTGAGCGTGGTTATTGATTGGACGAAGGAAGCCAAGAAGAACAGACACAGGTTTATGATGATGAGGATTCTGCTGTAAGCTGTCTCGGCATTTGTAAGTCTGACCTCTATCGCTATTTCAGAGAATCCCGGCTATATTCATGTTATTCAAGTTTCAAAAGGTATAATTGCACAGCTCCTTGTAGAATTAAAATTAAATGGCCCGGGACAGTGTGGTGCAATATTGAATAGCTTTCAATTCACTTTGATACTAGCCATTGGAAAAAGAAAAAAAAATGCAATGAGAGAAATAGCATACCGTGCAAATGAGATTCAACGCTGCCATTTGGAACAAGCTCATAGACTAAGCAGCGTGTGTGCCCTTCAATACATATGCCAATCAGTTTCACAAGGTTACGGTGATGCAACCGGCTTAACATTTCGACTTCTGCAATGAACTCACGGTCACCATTATGGTTGCTATCTCTATTAAGCAATTTCACAGCAACTTCCGCTCCATCTTCCATGATCCCATGATATACGCACCCAAAACCTCCTTCACCCAAGACTCTTCTTGAGCTGAATTTCTCGGTTGCTTTGTCCAGCTCAGCTAGGGTGAAGGTCTTGATGGAAAGAAAAGAAGTAGGCATGGTGGAAAATATAGATACCGACAAGGAACTTGTTGGATCACTTGATAACATTGCTCCTAGTCCTGCAGCACAAACTATAGCAATTAAAATGTGGTGTTTAAAGAAGATTACCTATCAGCTTGAAATTCATAGGCGTCTGGTACACGGGACAACATAGGACAAGACTGAACAAAAACTTGGTTATCCCACATCTGGTGTGACAATTAGACTGCACTAAACAGGACCGAGGGAGACAAAAGTGCATCTTTTTTCTGTCCAGCCAAAATAGGTGGAACAAAAATCAGGTAGAGGAGACAAATTTGCCAAATTACTAAACTACCCATGCCAAATTAAAACCTTAAAAGTACTTAAAACCTTCCACAATTCTTTCACCCGTCTACCTCACTCTCGCCCATTGAATCCTGTCCACGTACCAAACRCTCCCATTATAACCAAATCTCTTGTTAATTGAACCCTTGACATCTAAGAAGGTTGGTTTACAAACTTACCCCATTTCTTGTTAGTTGACGACGTAAAAACAGGGCCAGCGGGATTTGATGAACTACAGATCTTTCTGTACTTCATGATAACAGAAACTGCAGCACAGCAAACAATCAAGAGTACTGCTGCTGACAAAGCAATTACAAAAATGGTTTTATGGTCCAGCTTCTGATTTTTGCCAACGAAATGTGCACGTATAGGGAATTCCTGTGTCCCAGGACTTCCACTTGGTTCACTCCCAGAGTGATTTCCATATAGTTGTGAAGAAGGAAGGCCTGATTGTAAGATCTCATATTTAGAAACCACATGTTTAAATAATAACGAAAAAAAGGTAAAAGAGTTTGCAACTTTACCTGGATATATAATATATACCACTTCATAATCTCCAAAAAGGGTTCTATTCAAAGAGAGTTTCTTCCGCCAAAATCTCTCATAAGTGAGTGCAGCAGTCACGTTATCAAATCTCTCACCCAACGGTACCAAGTTTATATCAACGGCTGTTCTTTCCTGATTTTGATCATCAGCACTGGCACCCGTTATAACCACTTGACTTTGTGTTAGATACGTGCCTGATGCAATCTCAATCTCTAGCTCATTCACAACAGGGAAAACAGCAAACACGGATACTTGTAAAAGAAGTCGAACTTTCATTGGAAAAACACAACCACAAGGTGAACCGATAGGAGTTAGAGTGAGTGGTTCCAAACAGGTTTGACCACAGCCTGCCAGATAATACAATGAAATGATGTTATAAAACCAAATGTGAACATTGAAAATTAAACAAAATCGGTGCAAGATAATTGTAGGTATATAATGCTGATCAAAGCTTTTCAACAGATGTGGGGTGTCTCAAGCTGCATCTCTTTCGGTTCAAATTGTTCAAGGAATTATTTTGCAACCATGGTATCTAACATAAGTATTGTTGACTTATATTTAAGGGGCTGTAACTAGCACATTATAAGCATCCCGCATTTATTTTTCATGCACCCACTTGGACCTACGCACATTTTATTGAGGAACCTAAGCCTTTCCAACAAGTCTATGTTGCTTCAGGATGATGTCATTCTATGAAAAAGCCCTTTGCCTTTTATCTACTCTTTCAGTGACAGGACAACTATCTTCCGCCCAACAAATACCACAATAATACCTAATTGATCTTTTCATGTCCATGCAGATCTTTTTTTGGTAAGATGTCCATGAAGATCTGACATGTTGATTCTCGAGAATGTTTGTTGGTCAAAATACATTCAGAATTGCATTTAACATAGAAAGTTCGGCACCCTGACATTAGGGTATACCATTCATGTGTTATATAATCTGTTTCTTCAAATATGGAACTTGAAGACTATAAATTTTGATATTCAACTCGAAGGCATGGTTTCCATAATCGACTATAGGCTACTAGCTATAAAATAGACTATTATTGCCCATGCTAATTAACAGAGACAGATATTTGTTCAGCCAGGTATTTCAGAAGTGCAAAAACTTAGACCTTCAATTGAATATTAGTGGGATATGAAGAAGAAGCAGGCATCCTTGTAAAACCATCAAAGATGCATTAAAACAAGGAGCTGCACACAGGATATCTAGAAGTAAGAAACTAAGAATAAATAACCCCGAAAACAAAACCAAAGATACGATCTTAATTACCTATGATGTGAGAGTTTTGCTCTTCATTTTTGCATAATAGTCTTATTCTAATAAGTAATAAGTTATAAATGAGAAAGGGGAAGAAAAGATACTCGTATACCTGGTTCAGAGGATGGAGATGGGGAGGCAGCACGAGCTCTCATCCTATGAGGATGACGACGATGATGGTGGTGGTGATGTCGCGGCAAGCCACTATCAGTAGGACCAGCAACAGGACCTGAACACAAATCTTGATTAGGGATGTGCAGAAAATCAACCGATTCAATTGGAACCGATTGATCCAATTAGAACCGACCGACCATAATTGGATATCCACTTGTAATTGGATCAAATCGGATTGAAAATTTCAACATCCAATTTGGATCGGTCGGTTCTCGGATGGCATTCTAAAACCGAACCGAACCGATCAACATCCAATTAATCATCTGATGACCATCCAGTTGTCCATCCAACTATCATCCAATTGATTTATTTTTAAATTGCTTAAATCGGAATTTGTTTTATGTGAGGCTTTGAATTTTTAACTTCCCTTGTGTTGGTTTTAACACATTAAAAGTGATTAATTAAGTTGTATCATTGTTAGAGAATTGGATTGAATTAACACACGGGATATATCCGATCCCATCGGATCATCCATTGGATATCCGATGGATGTTCAATAAAAATATCCAATGGATGGAACCAAACCGATCCAAACATCTATTGGATTGGATCAGTCATCCATTGTTAATCGGATTGGATCGGTTGGCAAAATCCAACATCCAATGGATGATTGGATCGGTTCGGTTCCCCTCACTTCCAATGGATATCAATCGATGAACAGACCTAATCTTGATGAGAAAATGCTAAAGCATTGAGCTCCAAAACCTTTCAAGTTACAATGTGGTTGTATGCTCAAAAAAGGTTCAGGTTGATGTGCAACTAAACATCAAATGCAAACAAAGGTACGCGACAAAGTAACCTACCATAAAGCACCATGACATTCCAAGCAAGCTAAATCGTCAATAATATAACATGGAGTAGAAATGGCAGTATATTTTACCATTGATCGTTTAATAAAATATTACGGAACACGTCTTTGCAGCCTTGAGCATGGAACAAGCATCTTATTAAATGTTTAGCTTATACAAATTTATAAACAAAAACTTGTTGACTTTTAGGTAATGTGCGAACGTATCAAATTATCAGGATGTGGAGATGCACTGTGGTATTTATGACTCATGAGCTGTTGCATGGACAAAATATACTCAAGCCCAAGTATCCAATGGTTATTGTCCTGTCCAGAAGAAAATGAATGCATGATTGATGATTCAAGTCCACGCAATTGTGGATGATGGAGACAAGCAGGCTGCTGTTGGTCACACGTCCAAAAGGAAATATACATAAGTTTGTTTCTTAAAACAGCAAAATGACTTCAAACTACGAATCATCTACAAAAGGAAGTTACTGAACCAGCAACGTTTATAACGTAACGTCATTACTCCCAAAAGTTAAGCAGAGTCAGTTTGCAAATGCTTCAAGAGAAATGCAGGAAACACATGAGCTTGTGCATCAGATTTAACCATTCTGTTTCTTGTTCTTTATCTAGTGGGCTATTTTAGTTGATTCTTTTAATCTTAATTTGCCGACAGTTAGCTCCTCATGTGAATATTACATTACTGGAATTTCCCCYACAGGTGCCATGCTGATCTAAGGCCCATTAGATGTTTGCTATCTGGACTAGATAAATTAAGACGATGGTTGACATACCCACCGCATAAGCTTGCTTAAAGGGTTTATGGGTTGGCAATTGTAGCAGGTAGACTACCTTGCTTAACAAAGTAGTTGATATACTATCGTATTGGCCAATGTGATTCAAATCAACTATCTTTTGGTAAGCATAGGTGTATTTACTTGTCAAATTTTGTTTCAGATTAGTGAACCGTACATTCTCAACATCATAGTATACCTCGGAGCCATAATGGGAAGAAATAAATACCCAAAATATTACCACAAAAAGCATATTACAGTTCGCCGAGCTTACTTTCTTACACCAGATATCAATGCAAACTTCCTTTTTCACCTTAAACTTCAACAAAGTCCATACAGCCATCAATTTGTGCATAGCATGGTAAATGTTTTGCAATAGGTGATTTTGCGTAAAACATGCATTTATAGAGCAATTTAACTATATGAAAAATGTCGAAGGGTTACAAACAAAACAAAGAGTAAGGATAGCCATCCCACGGTCCTATCATAGAAAAAAAATATTTGTTTTTGGGAGAGGTATCAAATTCATACCTTCATCATGTAAGAAATCATTTTTGTCACCGACAATGGTTGGCCTTGGAGGAGAAAACTTAATGTGCAGGGAAGGAATCCCAGGAAAGAAAGTTGGTAAACCTCTTATCGAATAAGATTATATAAATAGACGAGCACCATTATTGTTATAATCGTCTAACTACAATTTCACAAAAAGAGCAAGTCAAGAAGCTCAAAGACATACAAGTGAAGAGCCATTGTGAGCTTTTAAAAAAATATCAATTCATATTTCACCATAGAATGCCCATGCTTTCATTAAGTAAGCTCAGTTGAGACTTCAACCTCGACAAAATAACAGACGCATCAACCCTTTCTGTTGAGTACTCAAAACCAGTAAAAGGAGGTTATTAACAAAGTTGCTATTCTCCATCATGATATAAATTTATGTCTTGCTTGACTAACAATCCCCGGATGTCTTGAAAAATCAAAGTGAAAATGATAAACCCCTGACTATGCAAATAGAACCTTGATTTTGCCCCTAAATTGACATGTATCCTGGTGTATTATTTTGTTGATAAGTTCATAGTAGTCTTTGACCTTTTCCAGAGCTCTCTACTTGGGTAGATGTTGATGAGGTTAATGAGAATCGTCACATACTCACAATTTTCCGTTTCCATGCTTACAAGCAGCATGCATTATTCAGGGGATTTTTGTTCAATAAATGCTTGGTATACCTTCGTAAAATGTCTAAGAACTTTTTTTGGGCATTGAAGTGTTTAATAATATGAGACAATCAGAGGTAACTGGTACTCAAAGTTAAGATACAAATTGGATGTTGGACAACCACTTATAAATGGTAATGTGCATCAAGCATACATTAACAAAAAAGGGTAGATGCCACCCTCTAAGTCGCCCCCACCGCACCAATACCACGATCATCATGGGTGAGGTAATTCGATACATACATTAATAAGCAGGAGCAGGCTTGAGGTTTAAGAACGTAACTATTATTAGTACCACAGATTGTCAAAATACTAAACAGTTTTAAGGTAACTTTTTAACTGCCAAACCAAAGATAGTTCTTATGCACTGTCACAGTAACATCACCATGTAGAAATGGCAAGGCTTGAAACCTCCAATATTTTAGCAGTGCTACACAGAATAAAATACTTCTATACAAGACGCTTGAAGCTACTGACAATTAGTGCGGCGAATTCAATATATAGCATAATCTTAACTCACAATTAGTCTGCATTCAAGTTTAACCATAAATGTAGTTTAACCATAAATATAGCAAAAGACCTCGTAAATTAAATTTAGAGTTTAAACTCCAATATCAATGTGATATGTGCTAACTAAATGGTATTTCATAACAACTACATACAGGATACATGGCTAACCCGTTCATACAAGTTTAGCAATTGAAAAATAATAGGTTTAACATAAAATTCAAACTGTAGCTTTTTCAGATGCTAGAAAAGAGTGTATACTCTTATATTAAACAGCTTCGACATAGATACAACAATAACAAGCATCATAGGACAGCAGGTAAACCATAATTTTCACTCCTAGGTCATCAATCAACTGTTAGTACACACAGATTACTGTATCATGTCGCCAGTTTTTACATATGCATTATCAATTAACACCCATTTTCCCTAGCCATATTATGTACGAATAAAAACCCTAAAATAGTTAAAGAAATATATGAATAAGCCTAAACGTTCCTTACCGTAAGTAACAGCTGTAGAATTGAGAGCAACAAGATGGGAAATAAACAACAGCATCAAAATAGCCAGCATTTTGATAGCGAATTCACAAACACCATTATCAGAACGCCAATACTTGAATAAACAATGCTACACTGAACTCCAGGCTAGGGTTTATCCGTAGTTGAACTAATTTCCACCGACAAAACCCTGCGTCAACTCCATTCCTCAATTGTAAACACACCATCGTCAAATTCAAACGAAAACACAACTCTCAAGTCTCAAGTACGGCAATGCAGATCCTGAAATGGAGCGAAGATCAAAAACAAATGTAAAAAAAAAAATGCTAGAGAGAGAAAGATATCTAGATAGAGAAAATCACTGGTAGATCTTGATGGAGAACGAAGAGAAAGGTTTCAACAGTGTGTGTCTCAGAGTGTGTGTGTGTGAGAGAGAGAGAGAGAGAGAGAGAGAGATAAGGGGAGGGAACCAGAGAGAAGATATAGGGGAGGGAGGGTTGGGTTGCGAGTGAAGTGGGGTGAGGTTGGTCTTATTATACGATAAGTGTCTGTTCCACGCGCTGAAAGGTAGCGCGTCTTGTATACGAAAACAAAAGGCTCCAAAAGGCTACTTTCCTTTTCCATAGCTAATATTCATAAACATAGATAAGATTACAAGTATTAAAACGTAATGTACAAGTCAATAAAGCGTTATCATCCATAAATTGTGATTTTTACCCTGATGGAGATGATCGCCTACAATTTTGTAAAGAAGCTTCTGTTCTTACAATTATTTTCATTTTCCCGGTTTAAAATTGACTTCTCAATTTTCCTTATTTTTAAATATCAATTCTCATCTTAATAAATTATTTATAATTTCTTTAAAAATATTTAAGTAAAAAGTAATCAATTTTATAAGAGGGTATTTTTTGACTCACTCAACGACTAGTCAATTACAAAGAGGGCGTAGGATTGAACCCATAACATGTCTTGGGGTTGTTTGACAGCTGTTGAATGATTTGATGTAAAATGATTAAGTGGTCAGAATTAGGGGTGCTTAAAAACTCGATCAACCCAACCAACCTAACCCAACGCGAAATAACTCAACACGAAGCAACTCGATGTCTAATCGAGTTGTAAAATTTTCAAATTGTAGGTATTTGGTTGATATTGGATTACTATTATTTGAACTCACCAAACCCGATGAACCTAATATCCATTTATTTCTTGGATTTAATATGATTGTTGAATTTCTATTAATATGTACACTAGACAATTACACTATCACATACGCTATTCATATACGCATCTTTTCATTCTATTCACGTCTCTATATAACTCATTCGAATATATGTTCAGTAATTGTAAACATATATACGTAAATCGAGAAAATTAACTGAATGTGATATACGTAAGAAGTATGGATAAGTTCTATCAAATGGTTGATGATGAAAAAAATTATGAGTAGAGAATAACATATTTAAGGTTAGAATAATATTTTAATGTACCAAAGTATCAACCCGACCAACCCGTACGGGTTGGCTTGGGTTCTACTTTTGTTTGGGTTGGGTTGGTGTTAAGATTTTTCAAACCGCAAGCATTGGGTTGAGTTGTTCAAATATCTTCAACGGTTTAAAATAATACTTTAATTATATAATTAATATTATAATGTGTAAAATAAATTGAAGTTTAAGTAATATGCATCAATAAACCATATTTGATGCATAAAAAAGGTTTTTAAAAGTTTTTATGAAATATTTTACAATATGATATAGATTAAATCAAAAATATATTACTTTGTTATTAAACCTCAATTAAATTATAACAAAAATTTGTATTAAATAAATTACACAAAAACGAGTATTTGTAAATAGTTAATTTGATACTAAWATCGATATATTCTTTTTCAAATTTTATGATATTTTTAATTTTATATTTTATTMAAAAACAAAACATTATCGTCTTTTCAAACCAAATAAAACCGTTTTATGTCGACAAAGAAAAAAAATAAAACAAAATATTAAAATCGATATGTATCTTGTTATATTGTGCAAGTACCCTTATAGCTTTACATAAATTTTGAAAAGTGGGTTATAGATGTTCTTTAAAGGTAAACTAAGAGCTTATCCAACATATTTCCCAAAATGGTAATTTTAGACATTTTGAGCAAGTTTTCGTTCAAAAACTTTTATCTGATATGGAGAAAATGAAGATTTTGAGCAAATTTTTGCTCAAATAAACTATCTGAAACTTTCTCTAAAATAAAAAAGCAGTAAGAGAGTGTGGAGTTCTTCAAATTTGATTAAAATTTAAAAAATGATTAGCATGAGAGAGATTTAGTAAAAACATATTTTTACCAAGAACGAACTCTGAAATTAAACTTTTTTTAAAATGTCTATACTATGCTATAAAGTATTTGGCAAAAACTCTTAAACGCTGTTTTTTATGCATATTACTTAAAATTCAGACTACAAGTAAATGGTATATAAGTATAACTTATTAAAGCTCAATTTTTGAATTCGTGTAACTAACTGTAGATAAACAATTCATTTTAAATTATAGAAACTTTAAAATATAATTAGGATAATTGTTGATTTCTAACAAAATACTTAATTACTATATTTATACGGAATTATATTATTAAATTAAAATAAATTACTTCATTATTAAACACAAATTAAACTATAATAAAAAACTGAATTAAAAAAATTATCCAAAAAACGAGATTTTTCAAATAGTTAATTTGATACTAATATCAATATAATTTTTTTCAAAGTTTTATAATATCTTCAGATTTATATTTTATTCCAAAATAAAAATATTATTGTTTTCTTAAAACCATATAATATCGACAGAGATAAAAAATAAAATAAAATATTAAAATTAAAATGTATCTCGCTACATTGTACGAGTATTTTTCTAGTTTTTAATAATATAATGAATGTTGTAATATTTAAAAACGATAAACTGTTAAAGGTGACTGTGTTTTTTGGAGATTTTATATTTTGAAGAAATTGCCTTTGACCAGTAGCTCGGATGGTAAACGATTGAACGACTTTACCTAAATATAAGAGG
>NC_037532.1:2408055-2411997 GCF_001531365.2 Cynara cardunculus var. scolymus | reverse complement strand
TTCCAGTTTTTTAGCTTTTTCAGTTCAAGTCGTTGTATTTCCTGTGGCTATTTAAGAGCCCACTTTTGATGAATAAGATGCAGCATTCCTCCCAATTGTTATTTCCTTGCTCTCTGCAATTTAATTAACAATTGGTATCAGAGCCCGGTTAGGAGTGCTGTGAGAGTTAGAAACACAGAAAGTGAGAGCAACAGAGAGTAAGGGATCTCACATAGCAAAGGAGAGATGGCTTCAGATGCGTCAAGTTTTTCCCAGCCAAACATCCCTAAGTTTGATGGGGACTATGAGTACTGGAGTCTCTTAATGGAGAATTTGCTACGCTCCAAAGAGTACTGGAGTGTTGTTGAAACTGAGGTTCCAAYGAACAATGCTGAATTGAAGCTGAAAGATCTCAAGGCCAAGAATTATCTATTCTCTGCGATAGATAAGAACGTACTGAAGACGTTCACCAAGAGGGAGACAAGCAAGCAGATCTGGGATTCCATGAAAGAAAGATACCTGGGAAATGAGAAGGTAAAGAGAGCTCAGTTGAACAGACTTAGGAGATCATTCGAAGTTCTGACGATGAAGAACGGAGAGTCCGTCGGAGATTACTTTACAAGGGTAATGATTATCRTCAATGAAATGMGAAGCTGTGGAGAATCTTTGAATGATATCAAGATTGTTGAAAAGATACTTCGTACTCTTACAGAAAAATGGAACTATGTTGTTTGTTCCATTGAGGAGTCCAAAAACATTGATGAATTGTCTGTTGATGCACTACAAAGCTCTCTTCTAGTGCATGAACAGAAATTTAAGAAGGACAATGAAGGAGATGAAGAGCAGGCTCTAAAGATCTCATCGGAAGAGAGACGAGGAATGCGTGGCCGAGGTAGATCGTCACCAAGAGGAAGAGGCAGAGGTAGAGGCAGGTCTATGTACAGCAAAGCAACAGTGGAGTGCTATAGATGCCACAAGCTTGGGCATTTTTCTTATGAATGCCCAGAAGGGAACAAAGAAGCCAACTACACCGAGTATGGTCACCTAAACTACATGCAGGAGCAGAAAGGAAAGAAGAGAAGGATCAATGTTTTCTCACGAAGAATCAGGAGATCACAAACTTGTGGCACCGACGGTATGGTCACCTAAACTACACCGGTTTAAAGAYCTTGGAKACAAAGAAAATGGTGCGAGGACTACCATCACTTGAGAAGGTTGATGAAGTATGTAGAGATTGTCTCATTGGCAAACATCATCGTGAGCCTTTTCCGAATAAAGGCACATGGAGAGCACACGAACCACTCGAGCTGGTACATGCCGACATYTGTGGTCCTATTACTCCTGCCTCCAACAGCAAGAAGAGGTACATACTCTGTTTTATTGATGATTATAGCAGAAWRTCATGGGTGTATTTYTTAGTTGAAAAATCAGAGGCATTRCATCAATTTCTTTGCTTCAAGAACTTGGTAGAAAAGGAATCTGGTTCTTTCAYTAAGTGCCTACGCACAGACAGGGGGGGAGAATTTACCTCAGCAGCATTCAAGGAGTTGTGCAAAGAAGGTGGAATAACGAGGCAACTTACAACCTCGTATACGCCACAACAGAACGGGGTTGTTGAGCGTAAGAATAGGACCATTTTAAACATGGTACGAGCTATGTTATCAGACATGAAGATGCCGAAGACTTTTTGGGCTGAAGCAACAAACTGGAGCAATTACATCTTGAACAGATGTCCAAATGCAGCTCTTACAGATGTCACACCAGAAGAAGCCTGGTCCGGAACTAAACCATCAGTTTCGTATTTCCGTGTGTTTGGCTGTGTTGCACATGCACACGTACCTAAGGAACGTAGAGTAAAGCTTGATGATAGAARCATCAAGTGTGTTTTTCTGGGGAYCARTGAAAGTTCCAAAGCCTATAAACTATTTGATCCAYTTTCAAACAAAATTTTGGTTAGTAGARATGTTGTTTTTGAAGAAGACAGGCAGCATGATTGGAATACAACTCACGAAGCTGATAAAACAGTGAACTTGGAATGGGAAGATGAGGAACGATGTGAAGCTGAAGAAGGGAGTTTTGCTCAACCTTCAGCAAATCAAAATGAGGAAGTGATCTGTGATCTGCCTTCTAATCATGGGAGGGAACCAGAGTCAAGTACAAGAGACAGACCAGAGTCAAGTACAAGAGACAGAAGAGTCACCCAACCTCCTGTCTGGATGCGTGATTATGTTTCAGGAGATGAACCGGAAGATGGTGACGATGATCCAGCTGCAAACTTGGCAATGATTGCAACCTCTGATCCTATCACATTTGAAGAGGCAGTGAAAGAAAAGCATTGGTTAGAGGCAATGAAGAGTGAGCTGATGTCCATCAGAAAGAATAACACATGGAGCTTGGTTGACTTACCTGAGGGAGCCACTTCCATAGRTGTAAAGTGGGTTTACAAAACCAAGCTTAATGAGCATGGGGAGCTGGAGAAATACAAAGCGCGCCTGGTWGCCAAAGGCTACTCTCAAAGGTATGGTATTGACTATCTTGAAGTCTACGCACCAGTTGCCAGAATCGAGACAGTTAGAACTATCATTGCACTAGCTGCACAGCGAAATTGGAAGATATATCAATTAGATGTAAAATCTGCATTTTTACATGGAGATCTCAATGAGGAGGTGTATGTGAATCAGCCAAAGGGGTTTGTAAGTTAAAGGATCAGAAAATAAAGTGTACAGGTTACACAAAGCCCTCTACGGACTAAAACAGGCACCACGTGCCTGGTTCAGTCGAATTGAAGAACATTTTGCAACAGAAGCCTTTGAACGATGTCCATATGAGCAAACTTTGTTCACCAAGAAAAACAAAGCAGGTAATYTTCTCATCGTCAGTATTTACGTTGATGATCTTATATACACAGGAGATAATGAGCAGATGCTGAAAGAATTCAACATCTCGATGACGAAAGTTTTTGACATGTCTGATTTGGGGCAAATGAAGTACTTCCTTGGTATTGAAGTCTCACAAGGTCAGCAAGGGAATTTTATAAGTCAGAAACGATATGCAACAGAGGTACTCAAACGTTTTGGCATGATGGACTGTCAAGCGGTTAGTACACCAATCGTTCCTGGAACCTGCCTCAACAAAGATGWAGAAGGCGACCTTGTGTGTGAATCAAACTTCAAACAAATTGTAGGAAGCCTCATGTATCTCACAGCTACTAGACCGGACATCATGTACAGTGTATGTYTGGTTAGTAGATACATGAGTAAACCTACTGAAATGCATCTACAGGCAGCTAAAAGAATCATGAGGTATTTAAAGGGAACTTTAGACTTTGGGATCATGTACAAGAAAACGAAGACTGTATTGTACGGGTTCACAGATAGTGACTATGCTCGTGACTTAGACGATAGAAGGAGCACTTCTGGKTATGTGTTTATGCTAAGTGAAGGTGCAGYATCTTGGTTATCCAAAAAGCAGCCGATTGTTACACTTTCAACAACGGAAGCCGAGTACGTGGCAGCAGCAAGCTGTGCCAGTCAAACAGTTTGGCTCAGACGTATTGCAGAGCAATTGGGATGTGATGAACAAGGAGGAACTATGGTGTTTTGTGACAACAGCTCAACTATAAAATTATCAAAGAATCCGGTCATGCATGGAAGDAGTAGACACATTGATGTGAGATTCCACTTCCTTAGAGAACTAGTTCAGAYCGGAACAATCAGAATGGAGTTTYGTGGATCCAAAGAGCAAGTGGCAGACTTGATGACTAAACCTTTGCAAGTGGAGCAATTCAAGAAACTTCKAAGTCAGTTGGGAGTTTGCAAGCAAGATGTTTAATCTAACCTATGCTTCATAGTTAGATTATGGGAGGGTTTGTAGGTTTATTTGATCACGTGCATAATATGCACGTTACTTAATGAAGTCCTGGTCTATAGGGCAGTCCTTAGGAGTTTGTTATTTCCAGTTTTT
>NC_037532.1:2405321-2407020 GCF_001531365.2 Cynara cardunculus var. scolymus | reverse complement strand
TAGGGAGCACTGACGCCATTCTCGGTATGCAATGGCTGGAAACTTCGGGCCACATGAAGGTTAACTGGAAGGCGCTGCAGATGAAATTCAAGGGGCAGGAGCTGTCCTAATGCAAAACAACAAACCAGTGGCCTATTTCAGTCAAAAATTACCAGTGACAGGGAAGTATAAATCAGTGTATGAGCGATAATTGATGGCGATTGTGTTAGCGGTTAAGAAATGGAAGTTTTATATCTGACGGGGAAGCAATTCATCATCAAAACCGATCAGCGTAGCCTCAAATATTTGCTAGAGCAGCGTGAAGTCTCCTCCGACTATCAAAAGTGGTTGGTAAAATTAAGCGGTGGGAGCCTCCCGACAACCAGAAAATTAACAGAAGCGGAGCTTCGAGACAAACGAGCTAAGGAACTCTGTTTCCGTTGTGACCAAAAAAATCTAGTGGGTCATAAGTGCAAGAACAAGGAATTACAAGTACTTCTACTCTAAGATGAACCCACCGAAATAGAAGCAGACGACAACGAAATTAATCAAAATGAGGTTGAAAGATTGGTAACCGAACAAGACCAAACTATCTAGTTATCCTTGAACTCAGTGGTTGGACTTACATCCCCACGTACCATGAAAATTCGGGGGATCATCAGAGGTGAAGAAGTGATTGTCCTCATTGACTGTGGTGCATCATGCAATTTTGTTTCCACAGGGCTGTTCTCACGACTCCAACTATGGATCGTACATGGACAGTAGTTGGATTCGGCGGTCCTCCTAGGGTTCCCTTATCGGGGATCCTAGGGAAGAGGATCATGTTGGCCCTTGCGAACAGCTTGATGCACTTATCTCCCTTCAATCCTTTGAGTGAAATGCGGCAAAATGAAGGAAAATCCATGGACCGACCCATCATCTCCACCCCGTAGGAACTATGAGATTACCCTAAGGACGCCTTCGGCATTCGGGGTCACGGACCGACCATAGAACCTTGTTCAATAAGTGGAACGCATTAGCTGTCTGCTGTCAGGTTGGACAGTAAGGGTCGGAGAAGGGTAATCACTCATTCTTAAAACCAGCGTTCTTAAGGCCAAAGAGTCCGCGGAAAAGGGGGGAAAGCTCTCCGTTCCTGGTTCTCCCGTAGTTGGTTCCTGACGTATGAGCTTTTCCTGGGAGTATGACATGGGTTACTTCAGCGCCGTAGCGCCTGGTACTCGAACATTGGCTCGAGGCATTTTCTCTACCCCTTCTTACCCTCAAAAAGCAGGGTCACCTTACGTCCTTGAACCGATAACCATCTTTCGGCTAACCTAGCCTCCTCCGTCCCTCRAGACCAACAAGGGGTAGTACAAGAATATTCACCTGTTGTTCATYGACTACGCCTTTTGGCCTGATCTTAGTCCCTGACYCACCCTCCRTGGACGAACCTTGTGGAGGAACCCTTAAGTTTTCAGGGCATTGGATTCTCGCCAATGTTTGCGTTACTCAAGCTGACATTCTCGCTTCCGCTTCGTCCGCTGACGAAACCGCCRGGTTTGGGGTAAAGGTTGGGACGGGACAAGTGGTGAAGGGGAACGGTGTGTGCCGAGGAGTAGAGTTGATCCTGGCCGAGATGCGGATCCCTACGGAATTCCTACCGCTTGAATTAGGGAGCACTGACGCCATTCTCGGTATGCAATGGCTGGAAACTTCGGGCCACATGAAGGTTAACTGGAAG
>NC_037532.1:2404310-2405221 GCF_001531365.2 Cynara cardunculus var. scolymus | reverse complement strand
GAAACTAACTTCGTTAAAAAAAAAGTCTGTTAAATCAAGGGTAATTTGTTTTTTTGTTTTTTTTTTTCAATTTTCAGTTAAAAAATTAATCAACTACACGTGTTTTTGTTATTAATGCACCTCTTACTAGTTACTATTAGTAAATTACTAAAGCTATATTTACAAATTAATGGTTGATAAGTTAATTGATAAACTAAATATGTTTGGTAGAAACTAGGGATGGTGATTTGCCCTGACCCGGTGGGGATCCCGATTCACCTGACCCAAACGGGGACGGGAATTCCCCGCTAAAACGGGTACCGGGGCCGGGGCAGACTCAAACCGGGGACGGGGCCGGGGATGGGGGATCTTGCTCAAACCGGGGCCGGGGATCCCCGATAGAATCAAACTAAAGGATACTATTTATGGGGTTTGACTGGAGATTGACCGGGTTTTGACCAAGAATTGCTAGAGATTTGACCGAGGACGAGATGATAATCTCCGTACCCGCCAGGGCCGGGGGACGTTACTACAAACCGGGGCCGGAGATGGGGATTACAAAACCCGGCCCATCCCCGCCCCGTTGCCATGCCTAGTAGAAACTAGCTGATAAGCTAGTTGAAAAATATAAAATGATCAAAAAAATATGTTTAAGAATTAATAACATTTAACATTTCATATTAGATTTAAAATAATTCACTAATAATATAATTTATTCACTAGTACAAACCATATAAGTAAAATATTAAATAACTTAATAGATTTCAATTTGATTTATTATTATCTATACTATATTATAAAGCATTTGACAAAAACTCTTAAAAACCACTTTTTATGCGTAAAGTACTGTTTATTAATGCATATTACTTAAAACTCTAGATTGCAAGTAGATTGTACGTAAGTACAACTTATTAAAGCTCCACATATGAATT
>NC_037532.1:2401380-2402870 GCF_001531365.2 Cynara cardunculus var. scolymus | reverse complement strand
ATAATAATAAATAACATTTAACATTAATGAGTCTTATAACTGAAAAAAAAATGATAATAAGCTAGCTTATGTGTCATCCAAACATGTACTCAAAAATTAAGTTAGCTTATAAGCTAACTTATGTTTGTCAAACAATGTCTAATACTTCAATTGGAAAAATAGTCAGTAGTAAGGGGCGTTCACCACATGTTTATTCGGGTAAGTGTTTACGGGTAAAATTCAATACTATCACTTACTTACCGGGTAAGATTTTAGTTCATCAAAACACATCGTATGCAACAATTTATCTGGGAAATACTAACCGTGGTAAGAGTCATCGTTCTCACTTACTAGTAAAATTATTGGTCCTTGCTATATTCATCCAGTAATGTAATATGACTTGGTAAACGTTTGATAAAGGGCCCCTACATTATATTTTTCATTCTTCAGGTTTGTTAAAGGTTGCGATCTTCATCTTTGTGGTTTTGAAATTGCAATTTTTGTTCTTATGGTTTGCAATTTATTGCTATTTGGGTCATTGAGACTAATGGGTCATTTACCAAATCCTTGTCAGGTAAGCGCTTAACAACAAGAGTTACCACATTCATTTAACTTGGGGGAATATATTCTCGGTCATCAAAATAGATTGTTGGTAAGCCTTTCTTACTCGATAAGTACTTACCAGGTAAAAGTCTTATCTTTCACTTACCGGGTAAAATTCTCGATTCTTACTATGTCTCTTGACATGTAAGATTGTGGTTTTTATCATGCTCACTGACAATAAGGTAAAAGACATCTGGTAAGCATTTACCCGACAAACGTTTGATAAACAAGCCATAAATTCTATCTTTAAGTATGAGGGATGAACACGTCAAAGAACTGTATACCACGTAGATGAGAATAGCAATAACTTTYAATTCACGAGAATGAAAACAACAGTAAATTGTAAACGATAATAGAAAWCATAATTTTAAAAATGCAAGGACAGAAATAACAATTTTCTAAACCACGAGGACCAAAAATGTAATTTACTCTATAAAAATATAAAATATGTAGATAAACTATACTTTTAATTGTATACCGTTCCTACCAAAAGAAATTAGTAAATTTTGCGTTTGGTCCCTAAACTATATCATTTTTAGCAAAACTATCCCAAGTCTTTACTTATTTCAAACTTGTCCCTCACGAATGCAGAATCCACTGTCTTTGATCCCTCTCACTAACGGTTGTTGTCTTTTTTTTTTCCCCCGTTAAATCCAGTTAACTTCAATTACGCGGTGACCAAAACTCAATTTAAGAAAAAATGTAAAAGCCTCGATCTTGCGGAAGTATGATGTGTTTGAAAACTCGGGATCATATTTATATTTATAACGTACCGTCCAACACCATAAATCATGACTTGGAGAATACTAACATCAGATGAGAGCAAGTCATTAAATCAACACTTTCATTCTATGCATATATATGTGATATAGTAGATATTTAAACTACATTTGTTCAACCATGGTCAT
>NC_037532.1:2389592-2401280 GCF_001531365.2 Cynara cardunculus var. scolymus | reverse complement strand
CAAGATTTGTCATTAATTAAAGAAAGATGATGGTAAAAAAAGCTTCAATTAAATTTAATGAATTTAGGCATTTTGATGAAGGGAATATTGACTTTAAAAACGAATAGGGTTTGSAGAGAAGCTTATCCAAATTCTTAATATTCCAGAGTTTAGCTCAAAATTAAAAACACAGAGGGGGGAGGAGATTTGTCCTCTTTGTTGCACGTCATTCAGATTTACCCTTTCTCCCTCTAGGGCTTCTCTTCACAAATCTCAATTCAATCAAAAGGAGAGAGAAATCGACGATTTACAACTAGGGTTCCACTTTGTTGGGTTTCTCTGCTCCGTATTTTGCACATCTTCGATCTTCAAGGAACCTTTTTCTGTATCTTGATTTACATGAATGGATACAAGTTCATGCCTAGATGATCTCAACACCCTCTCATCCTCATCTTTACCTTCTCAAATCCATCAAAAGTGAGGTTTCAAGTCTTTGTTTCTTCTCCATTCTTTATAATTTCGATTCGATGAAAAATATGTCAACAAGAACGTTTTGGAATTGTTGATTTGATTGATTGATCCATCGATCGATCTTTTTTATTTATCTTGGTGTTCTTGTTTATATCAAAGAATGTTGAATTTTGGTATTTGAATTGAATAATCCAAGGTAGGTATGATTTGCTTTCGAGTTTTATTGGGAAAAGTAGATTTTTTTTTGCTTGTTGGACTGTATCTTTTACTGTAATTCGTAAACAAAGCWGGATCTCTTTGTGTCTGAACCTCTGTGTTGTATCAATTTGTGGCATTTATTTTGTTAGGAGTTTGATGCCCACCTAAGACACATATGATATTAGATGATCAGATGTTCATAATTCGATTTCGGTGAGTGTGGAGTAACAATGTAAATTATATCACAATCCCTGCTTGGTTTATGGTTCATGTTTTGGTTGCTTGCACATTAGATGTGTTTGTTTTCCTGAGTAGTTTTCTATGATTGTTTGCAGTTGAATTTGAAGTCAATCACTGGCTATTGTTTTATTTCGAATGGGCTTTTATGTTGAGATGCTTGTAGGTTTWTAATCTCGAAGGTTTTGAATGTTGTGTGTTGTAATGTTAAAACAAACGGATCATTCAGTCATAGCTATTGATGGCTAGCACAGCTCTTCCTTATATATTAGAGGTGCATGCATTTGATCTTAGCCATCTTACAGACAATTTTTATTAGTGATAGGAGCGTGCTTCATTTGCTGGCAAGAAGAGAAATAGCTCCWAGAACAGCAAAGTGCTTGCCAAAAAGGCAGTGGGGAGAAGCTTTTAATCGGAAGCATCAGTCATCTGTTAAACCTGAAAGTGAAAGAGTGAGGAACTCAAGACGTGAACTTCTTTCATGGTACTTATGTTACTTTCTTATAGTGTTTTGATGTATGTGACGAAAAAAGTAAAGCTCGGCTGTTCTTTTACTAGTTACTTGTTTTTATTGTTCCAGGGTGGAGGCTGAGTCATTGCGGTGTTTATCAGCCAAATATTGTCCTTTGGTGCCTTCTCCGAGGTCAACTATTGCAGCAGCATTTAGCGCAGATGGCAAAATTCTTGCKTCTACTCAGTATGTCGTCAATTATTTTTGTTTTGTTCTTTGCGGTTTCCCTTATCATATTTAATTGAAGTCAGTTGTTTTTGGAATTGGCAGCGGTGACCATACCGTTAAAATAATTGATTGCCAAACTGGAAAATGTGAAAAGGTGCTGAGTGGTCATCGAAGAACTCCTTGGGTGGTAAGATACAAAGCATTAAGTCACCTTTATCGTCTTTCTGCTGCTAGCTCGTTTTTCAATCGAGTTCAGCCTCACCACCTTAGGATTATTGATGTATGAGATGCTGTTTCTTGTAGAAGAGATCATTTGGAAACTCTGGCAGCATTGTTTCAAACTGTTTTGTTTTTGTTTATGATTGACCAAGCCATATTATAAATGAAACTTTTAATGGTGAGCTTAATTTGAATCTCTTTTGGTTGATAWAATATCTGCCTTAATGATTCCACCTTCCTCCTTTTCTAGAAAACTCTGAATATAATTTTCTTCACCTGAATATAAATATTCATATCGACAGTGGGGTTATACAAGATCTTCTGTTTATATTTTATCTTATTCTACCTCTCAWCAATCTGATTGGTTGGTTTGWGATAGAACATTGATACATCAACTTGTTGCAATCCAAATAAGAAAAGCCAACTTATACATATCGAGTTACACTCAGTAATTATGTTCTGTAATTGAAATGTCGTATGTGTCCCTTTGATGGACGTGTAGCGACAGCAGTATTTATTTATTAGGGATGTTAGAAAAAGTAGATCTATCGAGTTCCTCTTACAGGCCAAAGGTACAAGAGTGAGTTCCATATGCTTTCCTTTCCTTTTCGCTGCCCCTATTGAACTTTGATGATTGAATTCACCATGGGGAAATGTTGGATATGGACCTAAGAGAGTTATATTTGAAGTTACAATTGTTTTGTCTCTATATGTTACACGTCTAATTGCTTGGTATCTTATATCTTACGCAAGTCGGCATGTATCATGTTGTGGACAGTTTTTCTAATATTCAATAAATCAACATGAYGAGGTTTTATGTCTCTATCCTTTGTCTCCTTTGAGCTACATRGAAATTATCATGCTGCTCGTGGTTGAAATATGTGATGGTCTTCTATTCTGTTGATGTGCTAATTGTACTTTTACAGGTTAGATTCCACCCACTGCATCCAGAAATACTTGCGAGTGGAAGCTTGGATCATGAAGTTCGATTGTGGAATGCAAATACATCAGAATGCATAGGGTCCCGTGATTTTTGTAATTACTAAGCACATTAGTTTTCTTTTATTCCAAGCATAAAGTATATATTTGTTAAAGAGCCAATTTTCTTATTGAAGGTCCAATTAGAGTATATTGAAAGATTATCATTTATAATAGCCAGATACATTTATCTACTTATAGTTGTATCAAAACCGAGGTTATGCATGAAAAAGCAGTTGTACATATTCAAATGTCAATATTCTTATATCTACATGTTTGCTTTTTTTCGCAGACCGCCCTATTGCTTCCATTGCATTCCATGCTGAAGGAGAACTGCTTGCCGTTGCTGCAGGCCATAAGGTGTTTATATCTTACTGCTTTCTTATGTCTCTGGTCTTTCACTTTGTTTAAACGTTTTTGTATTTGACAAGTTATTCATGACTTAGACCTTGTATGGTGGTACTTCACAGTTCATTWTATTGACATCAACTTTCTAATTCCAGCTGTATTTATGGCATTACAATAGTAGAGGAGAGACTTCCTCACCTACTATTGTATTAAGGACGAGGCGRTCTCTTCGTGCGGTGCACTTCCATCCACATTCTGCTCCATTTTTGTTAACTGCGGAGGTAAGATTCTTTTAACAGGTTTGCAACTAGCTGAGTCTCACCCTGAAATAATYATTTGACTGATTTGCAGGTCAATGATCTTGACTCTTCGGATTCTACAATGGCACCTGCAACATCTCTTCGTTATTTGCACTATCCTCCTCCTGCTGTATATATGGGAAATATGCATTCCATTGATCGTCTAAGTTTAGCTGCAGAGCTACCATTGATGCCTGTACCTCTCTTCTGTTCTCCTTCTTATGCAACTGCCGATTCAAGGCCACAACTACAGATCGGCAGGAGACCTGTTGACTCAGACAACGGACAATTAGAATCTTCTGACCGACTTCAAGTTCTTGCAAATGCAACTGAACTGTATGAACAGATGATGGCTTCTTCTGTTCCTTCGTCGAGCACTCATGATACAGTAGTTGATAGTGTATCTAATCCTACTCCCGGTGAAATGCAAAGCTCTTTTTATAGAAATGCAATGGATGTCACTGGGACTACTGCGGTACAACCTCCAGTGGAGTACCAGCAAAATGGGGCTTCTGACATGGATACTTCTGGTGCTGTGGGTGTCCCCGAGCCAGTGCCTAGTCAGATGGGCGGGGCTACRGTCGAGATTAGGCAAGATTTATTTAGAGATCGTGTGTGTTGGGAATTACCTTTCATGCAAGGATGGTTAGTCGGCCAAAGCCAAGCTGGCACTCAATCAACCTTCCCTCTTACTGGCAGTACACAGGAACATTCAGCTGGTAATAGGGGGCCGGGACCAACTACATTGCCACCTGAGTCAGCCTCCTCTAATGGGGAGCTTTTAGAGGCTTCATTGGTAATGCCACATGGTACAAACCGAGTGACTCTAGAGAGACCAGGTTTACGGGATCTTTCTTCAAATGCTGCCTCAACTTCTGCATCCGAATATAGGCAAAATGCTCTGATCAATGAGCCAAATGATGGGGGTGATTCTTTTCCTATCATTAGTCGAATACAGTCTCAACTTTCTGCATCATTGACTGCTACCGCTGCTGCTGAGTTGCCTTGCACTGTAAAGCTAAGAATATGGCCTCATGATTTTAAAAATCCGTGTGCCTCCCTCAAGGCTGAACGATGCCGTCTAATAATACCACATGCAGTACTTTGTAGGTAAGGTTTCAGGACCCTTACTGCATTGAATTTGCTTTTGTTACAGGCTTACAGCCTGCAACTGAAGTGTCATATTATTTGTGATTGGGTTACTAAAACAATGCTTTATGGTTGTGTCTCCTTTGTTGCATAATGTGTATTCCTTTATCTGCGCTAAGATGTTTCCATCAAACCACAAGTTGGAACTAAGATTATTRCCTAATGGAGGAAATCGATGGAAACATTAAAGCAAGAGTTCAATTGTTGAACATAAAACATACCTTTTAACATTGGGGATATATTTTCATTTTCTAATAACACTATTACTAAAAAAAGCAAGCTATCAATTGGCATTTGCTAATTAACTCATATTCTTCTGGGCTCTGGCACTAYGTGAATATGAATCTATAATTTGTACTGGAAGTGTGAACTATATCTTAGTTTGGTTTGATCCTATGTTGGTTGCTTACGTTGGATGTGTTGGTACAGTGAAATGGGGGCCCATTTTTCACCTTGTGGGAGATATCTAGCTGCTTGTGTTGCATGTGTGCTTCCTCAGTTTGAAGCTGATCCTGGGATACCAAACCAACTTCATCAAGAGAGGGCTGCAACATCTCCAACACGGCATCCTATTTCTGCTCGCCAAGTGATGTATGAACTTCGAATATATTCACTCGAAGAAGCAACGTAAAGTTTCAATTCTCTGTGTTTATATGATTTCTGTCTTCTTGGCTTTATGTTAACCAATATATTTGTATCTTAATATGAAAATTGATGTTATTCRTGTAGTTTTGGTACGGTACTTATTTCGAGGCCGATTAGAGCTGCTCATTGTTTAACATCCATCCAGGTAAGTTTCTTTCAAGTTTATTTCTGAATAACTTTCAGTGGTCAAATAATATTATCATTRCCTCTAAATTATTCCAGAGGTGTTCTGCTAAATTCGAATGAGAAGTACTGGATAATCTTATCACAACTTTTATTATGAACAATAAGGAGCTAATCAATACATTCTATTGTGATGTGGAGCCATAAATTCCCTAATGTTGGTAACTTAAGTGCAGCAGCTTCACCCTGCCTGCCCTTTACCTTCTTCAAACTCCCCTCCTTCCGTCCATGTAAAGAGCAGTGTTGGTTAAAAAAGGAAGGGAAATTATCGTCTGAAAAGTAGATCAAACTCGCAATTAATGSTTCAGACTTTTATTAACATATAGTTCTTTAAGAGGCAATGTTAAACCATTAAGAGCCGTTTGGATGAAGAAATGGACAATTAAGMATAAGAGTTGTCTACTTGTTTGAGTGAATAAGTGATAGGACCATTAGGTGTCTTGTTAACCACTATATATAATTCCTTTGTGCCACAATCAAGCTTTATTGGAGGTCTATTCCTTGGAGTTGGATGCAGAGGCAGACCYAGAAAACTTTTCAAGTAGTGACATAATTGGACCATAAGGGTATATTGGCTGGTTGCTTGCTTTTGCAAAGGAAGGATCACGGGTTCGCCCTTGCTGCTTTTCTCCAAAGCTATAAAATAAAATCTGAAAAACGGCTGTATTGCTAAAAGCGGGATTTGAATTTTGAGCCCACGTCTTTTTTTGGCAAGACACTATAACCCGATGACTTAGACCAGTTCAGCCACCACAAACTTCTGTCATAAGTTTAGAATTAAAAAATATAGGGGCACACAACAAAACATTATAGTTTCACCCTTCTAAAACATAAATCTTTTTCCCACTACGATGGAACCATGAAGCGGTGGCACGTGCTCCCACTTAGGTTCGCCCTTTGTTGGATGTTAAGCCTGTTCAAAACTTGGGAACTGTAAATGACCTCGAAGAAATTACATTCAGGCTTTTGTGGTAGGCTTTGGATGGAAATTCTTCAAAATGCATCTTAAAAGAGAAGGAGGTGCAAATATTTTTTCACAGGTTTTGAGGTTAAATTATCTTAGGTCTGCTGAACTCGATGYGTTTTATGTTAGAAAAGCAGTCACCTGGACAAAAATAATATGTTAAAGGGTTAATCCTTTGTGGGGTCGGCCATGAATTGAAAATTGCATAGCCATGTCTTTCTTAGTTAAACACTCGAGCGTGATGAGGCCTGGGGGGTTTGTTTGAACGTAACTTATGTAGTTTATTTTTCTGCAGTTCTCTCCCACTTCTGAGCACATATTGCTTGCTTATGGTCGACGCCACAGTTCTCTTCTCAAAAGCATTGTTATTAATGGGGAGACRTCATTATCCATTTACACAGTTTTGGAGGTAAATTCAACATTTCGATGTGCTGTATCGACTTTCTCTTTATATTCTTCTGCTATTCCAAGATACGAGCTARGCAGTTAACACGGTTGATTGTGGAAATTGCGGCTGGGACCATGATTTGGAATTGCAGTTATCGCGGTGGTATAGCGATCAAAACATTAGGCTCATAAAATAAATATGAATATATATATATATATGATATATATGTGTGTCTGTAACTTAACATATATGCCTATAAAAATAAATACTTAATGCACAAACAACAAAATAATAACCAAGCTAAACTTAAAGGTTAAACAACAAGGTCAGAAACCATTAGGGACTGAAACAGAAACCATCCAGTAAAGTGGCGTCTATTTCCAAAGTCCAAAATTCCAACAATTAGGTGCTAAAACAGAAAGTCAGAAACCGTTACCTGATAGTAAGTGTTAATGTTCAAAAGTAGAAGCAATGGAACAGGAACAGCAGAAGAAATCGATAAAAGCACAATCGACTACGGAATTGTTTTGCACTTTGGAATCGATGACCAAGATTTTGGATTGTAGAACCGTGGGATTGATAATCGTTGCTTTTGTTGATAAGCCAACTAAGAGTCTAAATAACTATGAAATGTGAAATGTTTTTATCTTTTTCTCTTTCTTGCTTGTGTATGTGGCTTACCCACAATTAAATGTGAAATGTTATGTTATTACCAAAACTTCGGTTTATGGCTGTAAAGTGGACACTTTTTGAGTGAAAAAAATTGTTGGCAGTTATCTGTCATCAGAAGATAAGTTTATCGACACATAATTTTTGCAATTGGATAGTGTTTGGYTTACCAAATAATTTCGAGAAGATAATTAGCACTTGGAGGATCTGGTTTCCGACACATATGGTATCTGTACACTTGTATTTTCATGTATAGGTTTTCCGRGCTCGTTATTTTTTTGAGAGATGATAGATGTAAAACAGATTATTCATTAATATTCAGATRGCTAGATCGAAGATCCGGTGTTTACACGTTTGTCATGTGCTTTATTATCTCATTGTTTACGCCTTTTTGTAATTTGGTGTTTCAGGTATATAGAGTTTCGGACATGGAACTTGTGAGTGTGTTACCTAGTGCAGAAGATGAGGTCAATGTAGCTTGCTTTCACCCCCTTGCTGGCGGAGGTCTTGTCTATGGGACCAAGGTCTGTATGCTGGTCCTTGGGCCGCCTTCGTATTTTATTAAGTTTTACTTCATCCGTCCTAAAAAGGGTGTTATCCACAATGAAAAGGGCACACAGTTTTAGGAATATATAGTAATTACACTTTTAGTATCAAATTAACTGAACAGGGAGAATGAATTTATTTATCTCATAATTAAGGGTAGAATTGGAAAACATGCACTGTCGAAAGTTGACGCATATTTTTGGAACAAACTAAAATAGAAATGTGGACACTTRTTTTGGGATGGAGGAAGGATTTGTTTGTTGGCAGCTTAATGAGCTTAATGAGACTCGTAACTTATTCGATCAGCTRTACATGACGATTTGGTAGTGGCTTAATGATATAAAAAATGGCTTATTCRGTAAGCTTCTAAGGGGGAGCTTTATATAGAAAGCCAAGTTTTTTACAAACATGCTCTGCCCAATTAAAAATACGCGTCTTCGTCTWCTAAAAAACCCTTCCAAACAAAAACTTTCCCGGTCTATACAGATTAATCCACACAGGCAACTTTATCCTTACAGAACTTAATGGACAACCAACCAACCAACAACGAAGTATTGTTCTTCCCATTTGAACAACTTTRTCTCATTTGTAATTTATTTTCTTTGCAGGAAGGAAAACTTAGAATCCTTCAGTACGATGGTGCTTATGTGACAAAAATCACCAGGCCCGATCACCTTTTTGAAGCACAAACAGTTGAGGTAGAACCGTAATGCAGGTTGTCTAGATACTTCTATGTTATCTCTCTGATTTCCTAGTTCAGATATTATAAGCCGATTTAGTTTTTGCTGGTGTATTTTGGAAACGTTTTTGCCATCATTACTACCTTTACTGAATCTCCCCTAAGAAATAAATCATTAGTCATTACATTTTGTGTCCCTTGGCACAAAATGATCAACCTTTTTTTCTGGGCAACTGTGGGTTTCTGGGCCAGCTTACACGCACTGCTAATCCCCCGGGCGACCACGAAAGGCCTGGAGTCCTTATAGGTGAACCTTCATGGCCACAAGGGMTTTGGCATTGCCTGAATTTGAACCCRGGGTAGATGAGATTTTCCACCCAMTCAACCTTCTGTACATTTTAGAATCGGGATTCTTTTATTAAGGGTAAAATTGTCATTAGGCAAGTACAAAGTTCTAAAAAACTCGGTGCCTTCTACATTATGACCATCTTAATCCTATGATTATGTAGGTGCTACTAAATTGAACTTCTTGGTGATGTGACCTACATTGGATTATATTGCAGGTTCAGGCGTACGCTTTAGAATGTTAAAACGCCAACGGTGATATTTCACATCGAAGGTGTGTACCATAATTGAATATATTTTTTGTCGCAATTGAAGTATGATTTCCCTGTTATAAGTTGTCGGCAGGCCGCWCTCAGTTTTTGCTTATGTCACAGTTGACGAATAAGAACTTGAAATTTTGCCAAAAAAGGAAACATATACTCCATCCCAAAACAAGTGTCCATGTTTTTATTTTAGTTTGCCCCAAAATAAGTGTYGGCTTTCAAAAATWAAGTGCCTACTTTCCAATTATAACCTTAAGGGTGCGTTTGTCATACTGGACAAACAAAACAGAACATGGATCGCTGTTTTATGTTTGGCATGACTTTTATGTGGAACAAACCTATATTTTACCAATATAACMTCAAAATAACATATTTCTCTTGTAAGACATCAAATACTTGTTGATATCATCATCATCATAATAGTAGTTGATGGTAACAATTTTGATGGACAGGAGCAGGCAGCAGGTCTCTGAAACTTAATGCACACAGCCATGAGCTGAACTAGTTCCTCTTTTCTTGTTCCACATTTTGCTTGTATTTTAGCTACCATTTAGGCAGAGTTTTACCAACTTGTTGTATACCCCCATAAAGTAGTCATTTCCCAATGCCTACACTTTGGAGCATTGTATATTATCAACAAACTAGTTTCTTTACTTGCACAATTGTGGACATCTATAAACATTTCTTGCTCCTGCTCTAAACTTACCTCCATTTTTCCGTTTTAAACCCTTTTTTTGGATTCTGCAAAACTCGATACTTGCTAGTTTGAAGTTGGCTGATATGTTCTGGAGCAACTCGTTTTACGTGTTTGGGTACGTTTGGTACACAGACTGAACTGGATTTGATTGGACTGGACTGGATTGGATTGGATTGGTATGTATTAGAGTAATTCGTTTTACATTAGTTATGAATTAGTAGTTAGATTGGTTCTTTTTCTTTCTTTACGATGTTTGTTAAAGTACTTCTTTATGGGTATGTTTGGTACGTGGACCAGGTTGAATTGAGTGATGTAGGATGGTGAAAGAATCGTGGAAGGTTTTASAGTTGTAATTTGATATGGGCTGTTTAGTAATTTACCTATTTTGTCTCAACCCAACCCAATCCAATAAAAAACGTATGGGTTGGTTGGGTTGATACTTTAGTACATTAAGAGATTCTTTTAATCTTAAATATGTTTTTTTTTCTCTATTGATGGTTCGTTTTTCAACATTATTTGATACAACTTATTCATATTTTTTAAATTTTAAGTATATTATTTTAGAGATTCCAATGTTAATAATATTATTAAAATATTAAATACATTTAATAAAATATCAATTCTTTGTATTGAACATTTAATTTCGATGTCTTTTATCGGTGAGAAAGAATTGGATATCATTTTTTTTCTTAAATATTACGTTTTACAAATTTCCCTAAATTTGCATATTGTTACCATCTCTTCTCTCTCCTCTGTTTTAACACATACTATAACATAACTGTTGAAGCAAACATCTCTCTTAAATCTACAAATCTCTATTTTATTATAGTCGTTAAAGATGTTACATTATATATTTATGTCAAAGACAAGAGGACTAAGAGCAACCAAAGAGGCCTAGAGGTATCTGAGCCTCTTGCCTCTTAAGAGGTCAGAGGTTCAGACCTCACCAATGRTGAGGAGGGTGTGTGAGTTTATTTGTTTCATTTGTTGTATATAAAAATTATTATATACTTAAAAAAAAAAAGATTAAGAGCATCTTCAATAAATTCTTTAAAATAGAAAAAAATAGAGTTTTTGTTCTCTATTTTAATACAAAAAATTCCCTAAATGGTTATTTAAAATAGAGAAACAAGAGAACTTTAAGTTAGAGAATTATCTAAAACTTGACGTGTGGAGAGAGAAATCAAGTTATTATTCATTCCCAGTTTCCCACCAATAACATTGAGGGGCCGTTTACCAAACATTTACCGGATAAGCACTAACCGGGAAAATTCAATACTATTATTTATTATTGGGTAAGATTTTAGTTAACAAAAACGGCTTTTTATGCAACAATTTACCTGGTAAGAGCTAACTGTGGCAAGAGTCATTGTCCTCACTTACCGAGTAAGACTCGATCTTTTCCTCGTTCTTACCGGGTAAGATTTTTGGTCCTTATCATATTCATCCGATAAGGTAATATAACTTAGTAAGCGTTTACCCAAGTAAACATGCGTTTACCCAAGTAAATATTTGGTAAACAGCCCCTGAATCATTATTATTTTTAAAAGGTGTATTGAGATGATAAATTTATGGAATATTTTAATAATATGATGAATGCTGAGATCTCTAAAATAGTGAATATATGGAAGTTATGCAATTTTTCTAAAGACTTTGAATTTTTATCTTCTATTTTTGTTGGGTGATTGACCAACATCTTTCTAAATCGAAACGTAACGCTGACTGCTATGCTACAAATAAATAAGGTGCGCC
>NC_037532.1:2383980-2388981 GCF_001531365.2 Cynara cardunculus var. scolymus | reverse complement strand
TATCTGATTTTGATGATTAAACGTTACGAAAAACCACATCCAAACACTTCAAGATGGTGTTTAGTTGAATCTTTTGAAAGTGATTTCAAATTGTAACAATTGGTTCCTCGGGTTAAAAATAGTAAATTACACTTTTGGTCCTTATACTTATTACTTACTATCAAGTCTCGTCCGTATTTTGAAATAACTGCATTTTTGGTCATCATGATTGTGATTTGTTACACTTTTGGTTCCTCCAACTAACCCTCCCCCTTCTTCTTCTTCAAAGGTTGTTCCAAACTGGTGATCACATAAGAAGCAAAACCAAGATTTGTTTACGGGTGTTGGGAAACACCTTCGTTAGTTGGCCATTTCTCGTCAATTAWTCTAGTTACRTTTGTTTCCGTTTCCTCCTTTACATTTGTCCGAGTCTTAAAGTTATTGGATTAATCTGTTCCAAACTAAATGGTTATTTTTTCCCCACAAAAGTAAATAGTAAATTTCATCAAAATTTGGTCTCTTGGTTGCTTAGGACAAACGGGGATGTGCTAGGCACTACACATACCACTATTTAAAACAAGAAGTGCAGTCGGACTTGCAACTACAACCAACCAACCAACACTCATATAACTCATACGTGTATTAGAARTTTTGTTGCCTGTTAGGATTTCCGAGAGCGCCACATATGAGTTGTATAACATTCAGTTGGATGCGGTTGCAACTCCTATTAARCTTGTCCTTTAAATACTAGTATGTGAAATGCCTAGATGATCCCATTTGTTCCAAGTAACAAGAGACCATATCTAGATGAAATTTAATCCTTGATGCAACAAATATGGAGATGTTTTGTTTCATGATATTTTTGGTGTGAGGAGTAGAGATGTTTCGTGAAGACCCCGACTTGTAAAAAGATTTTAAGAGAACCCCGTTATGTAATATAGTTCAACCGATGGTCAACCCAAGCCAGATTGTGGTTGGAGAGAACCAAATGGCATTAGGCATAACYGTGATCAGGGTTTTCAAGAAAACATCCACTCTACTTTTTTTAAAGCAAGTAATATTTATATTCAACAAATAAAATCACACATCCTCATCACCTTTGGTGAGGCTTGAACTCCTGACCTCGTGRGAGGTCAAAAGCTGCATTACTTTTTTGGRTAGAGGTCAGATCTGCRTACATCTTACTTTCACCGGACCCCACCTCCAGTAGTATGTTTTCAAAAGAACTRCAAAGTGGATCCAAGGAAATTACATTTAGGATGCTTTCTATCAACTTACATGACTAAATAAATACATACATAAAAGTTGTCTGCAAAACCAAGTTGAAATAAACCCAAAAAGGGCAAAAAAAAAAAAATAGTAACATACACCAGCCATCAGAGACTCCAGTTATCCAAACAAAGCAAGAATGTTGAATGCTTCACCATTCTCTGCCAAGCAAAAAAACCATTTGGGWTCAAAGGCTTAAAAGTCGAAAATTGGACCTGTGTCTATGAAAGCGGAATCAGGTAACTCATTCAACCCAAATGGTCCAGGAATGTCCATGAACCCTGGTTCAACAGGCTGGTTATCGAAAATCCAATCATACCGATAGTCCGCTAAGCTACCACCAGAAACCGCCACCAGTGATGGCTCACTCGTTGCCRCTGCACCACCTTCAAATGTGGCAGATTGTTCGGTTGGAGGCCAACTTAATCCATAATCTTGAAAACTTGAATCTATTGTAGGACTTTGAGCTTGATTTCCTTGAAAATTCTGAGTATAATCCGAAACAGGAATTGACGGGCTATGTACTTGAGTTTGGGWAGGAACCGGATAATTTGCTTGAGCGGGCACCATATATCTAGGCTGACCGGATGCCAGTTGGGTTTGGGAAGACGATGGAACCAGATGGGGTTGTTGGTAAAGTGGGGTTTCCAGGAAAGGGTTGGAATTTACTTGAGATTGAAAACCTGGATTCGGGSGATTGGAGAATTGAGGTTGGGGAGGCAATGGTTGATCAAGTAGGGGGGTTATAGTTGATGCATGATTTTGACTTTGAGGATATGAAACAGAAGGGTTGACTGCATTTGGTTGTAAAGATCCTAAATACTTATTTGGCCCTGAAACCATTCCATTGACATTGTAGTTTTGATTCCCATTGGGATTTCCGAAATTGCCACTGTATGAGCCGTATGAGGGTGATCGGTTGGCTGTGGTCACAACCCCAACTGAACCATTTCTTTTAAATACTTGTCTGTGAAGCTGAGAGCCTAGGTTATTATGGTTCTGGTGGCCCCTAGCCCCAYTTGTTCTAAGCAACAGTTGAGAGGCCAAATCTGGACGGAACTTGTTTCGTGATGCAAATATGGGGGTTCGGTTTTGGTTGATGATATTTGGGGGTTGAAAGTTTCCCAATGTGTGGTGTGGAAGGATGGATCTGGGTCTCAGAATCTGATTATGGGGTTGAGCTAGAGTCGGTACTGGCCTGTGAAAGTCCACTTTAGGAACTGATTGTACGCCTTTACTACCATTCTTGGCGTTTTTCCTCTCGAGTTTCCATGTCTCATCTTTATCAGTGGCACCACAATGGTCCGTACTTGCACTGCCATTGCCCCAATAGACACATGGAGCAAGTGAGTCACAAACATAACAGTAGCACTGAAATTGAAAGAAAATAGTAGAGATATCAAAAGGGCGTGATGCTAGTAGTGGTATAACGTTCGTTACTGGTTAAAAGAGACCAGATAGATGAATCTTGAAATAACCTGTTCACAGTGGCTTTGATTTGGAGTAGCGGAAAATGGGAATTTGATACAAAGGTGCCTTGGATGGGGATAATCACGACAAGCAACCTGCAACAAAGTGAAAGAGTAAGAAATGAAGATAACAAAAGCATCTTGGATTACAGGTAATGATTTACTTCTTTTTATTCTGTAAATCACTTGTTCATGTAGAAAATAGAAATCTTTGTGACAAAATCACAAGTTTGCATACATTTACATGTCTGGCAAGCATATATTATCTTTGAGAGCTCGTATACAGAAAGGACAACAATCTTTTCCACCAAAGATGTGATGCTTTTGGTGATTCTTGTCTATATACCTTGGACTCTTCGTCACTATTTCCCACTTTCACACACTTTTCACAAGTCGAGGAGATCTTTATAGAAACAGCCGCTCTACTCTTTTGAGCAGAGGTCAAGTCGGCGTACGTCTTACCCTTCCCAGACCCCAYCTCGGAGTGGGACATACTGGGCTTGTTTTGTTTGATTTGGTTTTTACTCTTCATCACCATAATAGAACAAACCCTCCAACCCAACCTTAAACCCACAAATAAAATGAAGCATTCGATTTGCAAAACTTGGATGTTATAGTGCACTCAAATCTTCATWTAAGCATGCAGATAAGGTCGCAAGAATGTGCAGCTTCACTCATTCAWCAAAAAGCCTACTAAATTATTATATGCACCAATAACTAGTTAACTACTTACACATAATACCCATGGTAAACAGCCAAGAACTCGTCTTTTACTACTTGTAAATTTGCATCCACCCAGAGTTGTAAATTCTGCAATTTAAGACTTCCCCGGGCTGGGAAAAAGGGGAACGTATAAAATTGTGAACATTGGATGGTTTAAAACCTAAAAGACAAGAATCAAGAACAGGATTAGAGATTCTTCTTTGTTCCTTATATAGATTCATTCTTCTTTTCTACAGTATAATCATCTCATATGCAATCTTTCACTAGCATACAAACTAACAGCAAAACAAATTAATGCTATGTGGACTACTATTTCTGATGTCAAAGGCTAAATACCGTTGGTCATTTTAGTGATATCATCGATTCATTTGAGTAATTGGGTTCACAAGAGAAAACACTCATGTAAGCTGACTAGAAGCCAGGATCAATGGTGCTATCTGCCAAATTCTTGTACTAAAAAATTGAGATCATGGTTAATTTAGTGACACCGGGCAGATTTGGGTCGAAATATAACTTAAGGAAAGCCGATTTAAGTTTTTATCCAAGCTATATACTCACTGTTTCTCTATATTTTTCGAAATTCCTCCAAGAAATATTTCCATTTCTAAACAGCTTCAAAACCGCAAGTTATAACAAGCAATTAAATACTCATTATCTGACATGAATGGAAATTTCAAAACTATAATCCTGCAAAACTTGTTTAATAATTCAAAAACTATATAAATGATTTCAGAATTATCCATATAGAAGTATTCTAACCTGCCCTTTTTCGCTAACAACAAGTATATCATCGGAATCATCATTGATGTTACTCCGGTCATCATTCCGTACTTCCACCGGTTTATCGGGGTCATCATCAAGAACAACACAATCATCATCCAAGTCAATTAAACACGACTTCAATTTTGATTTCTTCCCAGTTTTCTCAGATGGAGAAACAGAAACCTCACTCACCAACACTACTTCATCGGAATCATCACCGTATTTTTCCTTGTTTACCTCATCAAGAAGCTCTGATAACCAATTATGATCGTCACCGCCGTCAGCAAATCCACTTCCRTCATGATCATTCCAACCAGCATCTTCATCTGAGCTTATTTCCAGTACCACGGTGTTCGGATCCATCGCAACTTTTCATTAAAAACTCTGAGAAAATCCTCTAAACAACTTCAAATTCACGGAACACACAAAAACAGGAGCGTTTATTTGAGAGGGTTTCGATAGTTTCGATCAAATTCAATAAGAGAAACGGATTGATATTAGAAATTGAAATGTGTAATGCGATAAAATAAGCCCCAAAATTGAAGAAAAAAACCCTAGTTGTGTTCGAAGAGTTGGACTTTCGGTGCTACAAAACCTGTGGGTCGTTGAGTCGTCAACTCGTGTGACTGAGTTGGAGAATGGTCTGACGCGGTCAGGGTATAATCGTCAATTGTTATTTGCTAATACAAAAATATTTKGGCTGCTAAACAACCAATCGGCCCATTTGATAAAATAAGGCCCAATTAAAAATATTTCGTTCTAAAATTATTATTATATTTAATCTATACTATATTATAAA
>NC_037532.1:2380435-2382082 GCF_001531365.2 Cynara cardunculus var. scolymus | reverse complement strand
TTTATCAAACGTTTGTCGGGTAAATGCTTACCAGATGTCTTTTACCTTATTGTCAGTCAGCATGATAAGAACCACAATCTTACATGTTAAGAGACATAGTATATAACACCCATAATACTTACAAGAAGTAATAATAATATGTTAAAACAAAAGAAACAAACTCAAACAAAAATCCGGAACTTGAATTCTTAAAATATGAATTTTAACAAAAGGCAATAGTAAGGCGTTTACAAACGATTATCGAGACGATAAATAACAACCTACTAATCTAGATTTTCTACAACTAGATTATAGACGGGTGTCTCTATCAATCTCCAAAATACGGCATTTCCAGCTTAACGCTCAAGAGAACAAGACTTTACTACAAAAGAGCCTCTTCATGAAACAATGCTCCTCTCAACCCGATTTGGCCCCGCTACTAAAAGAACCTGACAAACAAGTCATATCAAATAAGTGTTAGGCTTACGCCTAGTAAGTTCAATTAAATTCTCAATATGCAGTGAAGTCCGGAGATATAAATATTACAAATTTAAGCACTGAAAAGTCGCCGTTATTTAAAATATTGACATGGGTATTAAACATCAGAGGTCAACGGGGGAGACCCGATTTACCGTTGATTAAGACGAACACAAAGTAAGTCGTAAATCACCGTTATAGAGCATCACTTATAGGTTCAAAAACCATCGACATCAACCAAAATCCAGTCATTGAGCCATTCGTGATCGTAAGCTCTTTATCYCGGAAATTACACAATAATCACAATGCCTATTTCCGAGAGGTAGTGAAAGGATAACATGGAGGTTACATAATAATCACAATGTCTACCCCCAGTTCACACCATCCTTCACACATAATAAAATAAAACAATATTCGAACCCAAGCTTCATCCCGTTTCAAAATAATTATTTGAATATTTAACATTTAGCACACGAGTACTTATAATAACATTTCAACTTCGAGATTTAACATGAGTCTACCAATATAACAAGTACGCTACTACTATCATTAGTAAATTACCGGACATAAAATCATAAGGTAATAGAGTTCTCTACATAGACCGCCTACAATTTATAGACATAATAAGGCATGTATACGACAACCCGACACTATCTTTTCTTCGAGTTATGCCCGTCTTAATACGACCCGTTAGTAGGCTTTCACATTAACACTCATCACAGTTGAGATTCCTTAATCAAATAATAATTCCTCATTATCTAGGTAAATTTCCATAACACTTTATACTAGGGATATTCTTGTATCATGCTAAGGTATCGGAAACGAGTCTATAGTGCTTTGCAAGTTAACAATTCAAGATGTAACAAACTGAACTCACAGTTGCTGCTGATAGGTGAGAAAAGGAGGCGGATAAACAGCCCCTTTGCTGCTGTTTTGGTCGGCTGCGGAGAGTCGAAAACGCAGACGGCGTCTGTTGCTGTTGGTGATCGATGCGCGCAGGCTGCAGGTCCAAGAGGTGTGCAGGCAGCGCCTGCTGTCGCTGCTGTTGCTGTGGTTGATTTCAGCCGAAGATGAAGAAGAAAACGCAGCAGGACAGCACGGTTGAGCCACCGTTTCCTGCCGCTGTTTGCTGCTGCCGACGAAGGTGAAAACACAGCAGGGCAGCACGGATTGGGCTGCTGTTTGCTGCAG
>NC_037532.1:2371214-2376696 GCF_001531365.2 Cynara cardunculus var. scolymus | reverse complement strand
AAAACAAAAGGCAAAAGAAACTACAAACCATAGGGACCAGAATTTTAATATCAAAACCATAAGTACTAAAATATCAATTTATAACAAACCACGGGTACTAAAAACATAATTTACTTTATTTTATATTTCATCGTTCCCGAAAAGTACAGTTCTTGGTGCAAAATGACGGAAAAAAGGACCTTTTAACCATATATAATTATATGTATATATTTATTTATGGCAACCATCAGTTTCATCAGGCGCATTTCCTGCTCATCGTCATTTCCATTTGCATGCGAATTTTCGTYAATCCAAATTCTGCAAATAACGAAAAAACCCTAGTAATTTCAAGAAGAAAAACTCCACAAACACAGTTCATGTTCATCCTTACGGGTAAGTTTTGATCATATGCTTTTACATTTTCTATTTCTTTTGAAAAATTGCCGTTTCATTGGAATTCATTCGCGCAATTCATATCTCATGGTTTTTTTTGTTCCTTTTTGGTTTTGGGGGAACGAAGATATTGATTTGATTGAAATGTATATTGTATTAGGTGTTTTTTTTTGACATTTTGTTGATTGATTTTTGAGTTCAGGATTGTGATTTGTGGAAGAAGCTCAAGGTGTTGTTACCGATGACATATTGGAATCTGAGGTAGTATGTATATGATGATTCAAGTTATTGGATGGGTTTAACTTGTGGTGTTTACGTAAATCAAGGATCCAAACGATTATTCAAGGACATTTTGGTTTTTATCTGAATCATTGTTCGAGAGCATTGCGTTTGGTTTTTTATAATTTGGTGGTTAGTGTCTGAGATTTCCACGGATATGGGAAAATTGATTGCTATTAGTTCTATTAATTTGGCGATTAACATCTGAGATTATATATTGGTATCGTAGAGTGTTCGGAATCTATTGATTTCGTCATTATYCGAAGTATTAATGGCTTGGTATGAGCAGCAGATGTTTCTAGGTTAGTGGAATGGAAGGAGAGGAGATGATAATTTGCGAAAGAGTCGTCAACATCAGAATCATGTTTGTGAGGTAGAAATAGAGTAATTGGTGAAACATTACATAGTGTATCTTCAGGTACTCCAAGGATGACAACGGTAGGCTCCTCCGGTCATAGACGCTGTAAAAGCGAGATCGTAACCTCGTTAAATACTCAAAATCAAAACAATGGTTTTCAAAGACTGAAGACTCAGATGCAAAAGGCTTTGAACTGGGGTGGCAACCAGGAACAAGCATTTTTCAATCCAGAGATTTTAGCTAATCAGAAACGCCAGTGGTATCAGTTTCACACAAAGTCGTCGGTAATATGTAACTTCATTTATCATATTTATCAGTAATTACTTGCTTTAATKGTTGCTTTACATAATGTTTGTCCCTTGACCTTATGTTAGTATTCTGCAAATGTGTTTGTTGATGGAATCTCTTACTGGGCAAACTTCATTGCACAATATGTGTTCTCTTCTTTTTGGGTGCATACTTTTAGCTAGAKAAATCTATAGTCTTACCGATCCTCATAAAGGACACTTGGTAGGTATTAAATACCACATGACCCACCTGAAATAATCTAAACACCAGATGCTTCTGCTTATGACCTTTATGAATTGGTCAGAGGATGTGACATTACTCTTTTAGCTAACATRTAGCTGCTAATTTATTCAGCATAAGATGTTGATAGTTTTGTCTTCTCTTGAACTTGTATGTTTTTTCGCAAGCGGCATTAATATCTTTGAAGTATTTCATGGCTTTAATACTACTATAAAAGGCTTGCAAACTATAACATGCCCTTCTTCTGCAACTCAGTTATTCTTTGATTTTAGTTGTACAAATGAAGGATAAGTTCTCGCTTCACAGTGGAAAGTATCTAGAAGCTTATATCTACCCATAGTGCCACCCACTCCATGGTCTTCCTTTGATACAGAAAGGTTAGCCAATTTTGAGGTAATATCARTATTTATTAGAGATGGTCTGTTTTGGTGATTGACGGGAGTATGCCAGCTTAAGTTACCACGTTCAATCTTCTTATCAGGTTTCAGGACGGAATCAACATGTCAAAGCTTTTTGTCTTCGACTCCTTTTCCCTTTATCGTTTACAGATTGCAAAAACGCCTTTAAGGCCTAAACACCTAGTAGCATCTAATATCCCAAACCAACAATGTACCACTTTGATCCATAACTAGGTTTCGAATTGTTAAGTGATTATCGGTTTGAGTGGATTATCAAAATTGGTTGTACATTCCCTCATTTTCATATAGAATAACCTGTAAGAAACGGAACTTTGTAAGAAAGGAACTTTGTCATATGGATGTTCCCATTTCCATTGGTACATATGTTGTCGTAGAAGACTATCATGGTAATGGTTATTCACTCTTGATTACTCTATTATACAGTTTTAGAAACTGATGTGTAGTCTATTAGATTGAAAGTTGTGATCCTCTTATCTCATCTTCTTTTTGGGTGAATAAATATTTAACTTGAATTGATGTTCTATTGTCAGCTTTTTAGACTATTAATGAAGGTTATATTGTAGAAAGTTTTCCTTCTGGTTGGCTCATTTCCTGGTGTATCTGTCAAGTGCATCTATTGTGGTCCGAGTTCCCTTTTGGTGCTTTTCATAATYTTAGTAGAGTAAACTACAAAATCATCCTTGAACTATTCTTCCAATCTGCAGGTGTTAACAACTATTTTGGCATTTTTTATCCTTCATGTTAAAGAAAGGCATTATGTGTGGCTTATTAGTCTCTGTAACTCAAGTGCAGATCATGTCTTCTTTTACTACACTTCAATGGACAAGTTTGTGTTTTCTTTTTCTTCTTCTTCCTCCCCAATATTTTACCCCTGATGCGTCATACAGCTTATGTGAAGATGGTGTGTGTAGGATATTACAAAGTATGAGGATCCATCCTCGCTTTTTGAACATTTCCTTGTTGCGGGTATCCATCCGAATGCTAACCTCGAGCCTGTGGAGGATGCATTTGCTAGAAGAAAGAATATGGATACCAAAGTGGATCCAACAGAACTGATGGATCCCCAAGCTGTGCAGTTTCAGTCACCTCCAACTCCAAATGTGATGATGGAACCCCAGGTCTACTGCCTAAATGATCTTTCACTGTCAAACTTTATCCATTTTTAATGTCCTACCATTGTAAGTACAGGATAATAATGTGTGTGTTCAGTTGCATCTTCCCCATTTTTATTTTGCATGTGTTATCAATTAAGAGTAATTTATGAACTATGGGATATTCTGTTTTATGATGTTTTTCATATAAGATGCTTCTCATGAAAGTAAGTTTGCAATTTTGGAATGAAGATTATTTTCTGCAATTTTCTTCATAAGCAAGTTTGCCTATAACTTAAAACGCTATATTTTTGGTTTCCGTTATTTATCAAGTGCTGATATTTTTTTACATTTTGTTTTATTTTTATCTTCTTATTACTTCCAGATACTTTTCAAGTACCCTCCAGGGAAGAAGTTATCTATGCGCTTAGAAGATTTAGCATCCTTTTGCTTTCCTGCTGGTGTGAAGGTGATGTATTACTAAAACTCCATGTCTTCATGATGGAAGTCAATGCTACCATTTCCATAAGCCATCTATCCCAACCCAGACATTGGTTTGATATCCCTTTATATCTCTCCCCTCCCTGTCTTCTTTTTYGATAATTTTATGCTAAAAGTTCATATGTATTTCATAAGAACAATGTTTTCTTCAATCAAAGGCTACGCTTATTTTGGCCCCCATTAGAGATAATGGTTTATTTACAGTCCGAATCATGCATATAACTATTTCTTTCTTTAACTGCGTGCTTCCTTCAGGCACATGTGCTAGAGAGGACACCATCATTAAGTGAGCTAAATCAACTTGTGTACGGACAGGTATGAGTGCATYGAAAATCATTTCCATTTTCTAATATGGACTTCTTTGTCTTTCATCGACCAAGTGCGTAGTGAAACTGCTTCTGCCCATTTGTTGAACAGCTCTGTTGCTATTAAGATGAAACATTTTCCCCTTGAGGCTGTTACCTGGGAGTAAAAAGCAGGGCCATGCTGAGCTAAATATAAATTTATGAATGGTTGAAAAGAAGTGGACCCAAGTTCCTATCTTTCTCAAGATTTGTGAATCCGTCTGATATATATCTGGGTGTTTGCTCTATGTTGTATGTGCAAAATAACACAAGTATACCCATCACAATCGTAGTAAAGTGTACAAAGTACAAGATCGTTCCACAAAGACTACATCAAGATGATAAGCCACCGATGTCAAAGGTTTATTCTAGAAAGCGATGATTTTTGGTAATTCTGGTAATTTTGGTAGTTTTGTTAATTTTGGTAAATTAGAAACAATAAATAGCGAGTAGAGAGGAGGGGAATGGGGAGGCGATTCTTGTGATCTTTTTTGTTTAGGAGAGATCTGGCTCTTGCATCCAGAATTATCTTCTTTCGTTCTTGTAATCGTTTTCAATTCAGTAATTCGAATACAAAACAGCCCATTGGTTCTATCAAATTGGTATYAGARCCTTCTATTCTGATTGACCATGGCACCGAAGACTCAAGGAGAACACATAGAGGTGCTGGAAGAATCCGTTCTAGCGATGAGAGCCGACGTGAAAGCGCTTTGCGATAGCAAGGCAGGCAACACCAAACGAATTGACTATCTAGACAAGGGAATTCAAGCAATTATGGGAAAACTGGATTCGCTATTCCAAGCGAAATCCGACAATTCCTCGTAATCCGGAGGGTCGTTTCAAGGTTCTAGTTCAGGAGGACTGGAGGAGGTCCATAATCGCAACCCAAAGGGGGTGTGAATTCCTCGTTTTTCGTCCACTCAGATACGAGAGGAACCGGCAAACCTGCAACTCCGAGATTCTCTCCAGAGGATTGGAGATTGCGACGTGTTGAATYACCCATGTTTATTGGGATGATCTAGATGGATGGATTTTTAGGACGGAATGTTATTTTGCCCTTCAGCGTTTAAGGAGAAAGAGAAGGTTGCCACTGCAGGGATTTGTATGGAAGGCGAGGCTCTAGCATGGTTTCATTGGGCCGATAGCAGACATTCGATTATGATTTGGGAGGATTTGAAATTGCAACCCATCAATAGATTCAGACTCACCGATGGTGGATCTGCCCTTRAACARCTTCTAGCTCTCCAACAAACAGGTACACTTCGTGAATTTCGCCATTCTTTTGAGACTCTTGCTTCCTCCTTATGGGACCTTCCCGAGAAAGTRTTGGAATGCAATTTCATGAATGGGCTCAAACCCTTCATTCAGGCCGAMKGCAGGCWACTGAGACCCAAGGGGATGGCCCAAATTGTGGAAGTAGTCCAATTGGAATATTGATATTCTCCCTATCAGGAGGTAATCGAAGTCACGGTAGGCCCTTTAAACCCRACCCTAATTTTTCGACTTCCGTAGTTCGCACTACTCCGACAACGATCAATAGTGCCATGGCTACGGGTGTTCCGGCGGCAGTGGGTAAAGGAATGGGAGCCT
>NC_037532.1:2356548-2369953 GCF_001531365.2 Cynara cardunculus var. scolymus | reverse complement strand
TACGGAATTCCTACCGCTTGAATTAGGGAGCACTGACGCCATTCTCGGTATGCAATGGCTGGAAACTTCGGGCCACATGAAGGTTAACTGGAAGGCGCTGCAGATGAAATTCAAGGGGAAGGAGCTGTCCTAATGCAAAACAACAAACCAGTKGCCTATTTCAGTMAAAAATTACCAGTGACAGGGAAGTATAAATCAGTGTATGAGCGATAATTKATGGCGATTGTGTTAGYGGTTAAGAAATGGAAGYWTTATAWCTGACGGGGAAGCRATTCATCATCAAAACCGATCAGCGTAGCCTCAAATATTTGCTAGAGCAGCGTGAAGTCTCCTCCGACTATCAAAAGTGGTTGGTAAAATTAATCGGTTTCGATTTTTTKATCCAATTTAAACCGGGCAAAGAGAATGCTGCAAGCCGACACCCTTTCAAGGAGGGCCCATCAACCTACTTTAATGGAATTAATTACATTCCAAGGTTGGGACATCACTCAGCTTGTCAACGAAGTGAATCAAGACCCTAAATGGAAGACACGCATTGCGGAACTCAAGAATGGCAATCCAGAGTCGAGTCCCTTTCAGTTGAGGGAAAACATACTGCTCCGGCATGGTAAGATTGTTATTCCTCAACAATCTCCGTTGATGGTTCATATTCTAATGGAATACCATGATGGAACCATCGGSGGTCATGCCGGGTTCTTAAAAAACATTGCARCKGGTCAAGGCAGAATTTTGGTGGGAGGGAATGAACAAAAGGATCCGAGAATATGTGGCAGCTTGTGTGACCTGTCAAAGAAACAAGAGTTCCACCTTGACACCGGTGTGGCTGTTGCAACCCTTGGATATTCCCCAACGTGTTTGGGAAGAWATTTCCATGGATTTTGTGGAAGGATTACCCATGTCGGAGGGATTTAACTCCTTGTTGGTGGTGGTCGATCGACTTAGCAAATATAGTCGTTTTCTTGCTCTACRACATCCATTCACAGCCCCTAAAGTCGCTGGCATTTTTCTGAAAGAAATTTGTGCATCTACACGGTGTGTCGAAATCGATCRTCTCGGATAGGGATGAAATCTTCCTTAGCCATTTTTGGCAGGAACTGTGACGTTTACAAGKTACTAAACTCAAATTTAGTACGACATACCACCCCCGGAGTGACGGACAAACAAAAGTAGTCAATCGGGGTATAGAGGCATAGTTGCGCTGCTTTGCTGGGGGCAGCCTAAGAAATGGGASATGTGGCTTCCTTGGGCAGAATATTCTTACAACACCTCTTTCCGCACATCATCCACTACCCCATTCAAGATTCTWTATGGTCGCGACCCACCAATGTTAACTCCCTATTCAGACATGGCAGTCTCCATCTCTTCGTTGGACCAAATGCTAAAGGACAGAGATCACATGCTGACAAAACTCAAAGTCCACTTACAGAGACAGAAAGCACAACAAAGAATGAAAAGTTCGGCAAACAAGCACCAGCGCGACGTAGAATATTCGGTGGGTCAATGGGTGTTCTTGAAGACGAGACCGTATCGGCAAACATCGTTGTCCGCTCATCGTAGTGCGAAGTTGGCACCCGTTTGTACGGGCCGTTTATTAGTATTGAACACATTAGAAAGGTTGTGTACCGCCTTCAACTACCCAGTGACAGTACTGTTCACCGTGTTTCATGTTTCTCAACTGAAGGAGGCAATTGGCAATAACGTAACACCGATACATCTCCCAACCGGACTCACAATCGTAGTGCGAAGTTGGCACCCGTTTCTACGGGCCGTTTATTAGTATTGAACACATTAGAAAGGTTGCATACCGCCTTCAACTACCCAGTGACAGTACTGTTCACCCTGTGTTTCATGTTTCCCAACTGAAGGAGGCAATTGGCAATAACGTAACACCGATACATCTCCCAACCGGACTCAYAGACAATTGGGAACTTCAAGTGGAGCCTGAATGTTTGAAAGGAATACAGTAYCGAAACAACAAGACTATCGAAGTATTTATTGGGTSGCGAGGATTACTGGCATTCAAAGATACATGGGAGTCTTATGATAACATGCGTAAACAGTTTCCAGCATTTCACCTTGAGGACAAGGTGAATCAGTTTGTTTGGGGGGGGGGTATTGATAGGCCACCGATTTCAAAGGTTTATTCTAGAAAGCGATAATTTTTGGTAATTTTGGTAAATTAGAAACAATAAATAGCGAGTAGAGAGGAGGGGAATGAGGAGGGGATTCTTGTGATCTTTTTTGGTTTAGGAGAGATCTGGCTCTCGAACCCAGAATTATCTTTTTTTCGTTCTTGTAATCGTTTTCAATTCAGCAATTCGAATATGAAACAGCCAATTGGTTCTATCACAAGACCACTTAATTTAGATGGTGAATATTGCATAATGTGGTTATAAAGGGTTGTTGATGTGGATTTAAGTAGTAGAAACTAAAATATGAAAGGAAACGAGTGAAAACAAATTGAGGCAAACTAATTATCAAGTCTGAAGCAAGAACAATTGCTAGATTAGTTATAGAAATATGTAAATTATGCTACAAAAAGCTACAACATASTACCACTTAAATTCCAACACGGCACCACCCAACAATTCTTCAATGTGTCAATGATTTTTCCAAATCTATTGCACAAGTGCCCTCCTAAATAAACCAACATAATTAATGCGTACGTCCTCAACAACGTAAAGAAATCTAGGAACTTGCTGAATTATTATTCATTCCTACCAACATTGGAGAGGTTGGCACTCTCCAGTTCATTACACAATTTCGATATCCCTCCCTGCTACTTGTCCCTCACTTCTGTAAGCTGACTACCACACGATCCAACTAACTAACCGCTAACTTCCCCAACTAGCCACAATTGAAAAGACCACTCTACCCCTGGCTTTTTTTTTCAAGGAATTTGTGAAGCGTATTCCAGATGCATCAATATTCGTACGAGGATTTAAACAAGGTAAATAATATACATGCCTGTACTACCCTCAATAACCAGCAACACTCATGAACATGCATTAATCATGGATTTCCAACTGATATTAACCATTTTTGTACTGATATGAATATGATATCCTATTGATGGTGGCCAATCAACAACAAGAAGTAAGCACACACACATGATTAACAAGAATCTAYATGATATTCACGTCCATAGCATCTCGATTTTTCTTCATTAGTATCCTAACTATTAGAAACTTAGTTTATAATGGGAAGAAGAAACCCTTAATACAGGATTTGTTCATTGTATTAAAGGAGCAAAAGAATGAAGGTAAAATGTAGAAAAAGGATAAGAGATTGAACACTTCTGTTTGTGGATTTTTTWAAAGTATATAACATTTAGACACGGCAAATTAAACTCACACACACTCCTCACCTTTGGTGAAGTTTGAACCTGGACCTATACGAAGGTTGGGTTCGGTAATACCGCTTTTCACGCTTCTTTTTCTTGCTTTCTTCAAGAAAAAGTTTTTCTAAGTGATTCTCTCCAAAAGATGTCTAGTAGAAAAATGTTGTTACAGAAATGTAGAAATGATGTAAACTCGATAGTTTAYAGCAATGGATTTTACGATTAATCGAATGCTTGAAAGAGAACAAGGTATACGCAGCAATTTCGAGAGTGCTGGATCTCTCCCAGGCTCACGTCAATTACAGGATACGAATCAGATCCTCTCTCCTTCTCTCCTCTCCTCTATTTAACAGATCCCCACTGCTATGTTTCCCTTTTTATCCCTTATTATCTGTGGATGTTTTCTTGTGCTCTTTATGTATGATTGGCCATTGGGTTAGATATGAAGGATGCTGCTTCATTCACAATTCATTTAAATGAGGAGCTGAACGTATTTGTCTATATACAYGAGTCATATGCTTTAAGATCCTTATTTTGTAGTGTTCTATAGTTATGTTCCCGTTTACACTGGTTAGAGTTGCATGTTTATCAAGTGTAATATGTTTTTTGGCACATGTTAGATCCTCAAAGTAATCAGACTTCTCTTATTGTGTTTCTTGAACAGGAACACTTGAACAGAGACGACTTATCATTTATATTTTCACTTAAGGCAAGTTGTATCTAATTCTGATAGTCCTTCCTTTTATTTCTCAAATGGCAACATTTTGGTTCATTAATAGGCTAGCATCAAATAAAACAGACACCCAAATGATAATCTGCTTTCATTTGTATATAAACCTTGTTTGTATATTGATTGCCAAAACAGATAAAAAATATCTTTTACTTCTACACTTCCTTTAACTACATGCTTGAAAGATTTATCGACCATATTTTTATTCCTTTGCAATCATATGAATTACATCATTCTCATTCAATTTTAATCAAATTAGTAACATGACTGGTCAATTTGGGATAATAGTAGGATGGGAATAGTTTGATGGAGAGAATATTAACAATTCGACCATTATTGTCGATTTGTGTTAAGTACTCTGATTAGAATTGGATGTGGTGTWTTGATATAATAATGAAGTTATAAGCATGTGATTGATAAATTTTTTGTTCAAATATGTAACTGAAACAAGTGTGACAGCGACATTTTGTACTGATGCTAAAAGGGAAAAAGRAAGAGTGGTTCAACTAGCTGAAATAGCACTGAAACACATCTTTTTCACTTACGGGTCAATTTAGCTTACATGGCTCCTTGTTATTGAAGTTGCAGAGTTCAAATGGTTGAAGGTTAAATTATTATAAAAAAAACTGTAAGTGTTGGCATGACTATAGTTGATTGTTATGTTATTAGCTCCACGCCTCCAGCTTGTTGCCATTTTACCTGTTATATAGTAATATAGAATTTGTGGAATCTCATATGATGAATGGTATTCTGGAAGTTCTATTCCGCAGACAAGGTCCTGTAGGGTCACCTGGTGGGCCCTAACATGACATGTGTGCCAATGGCCTTCTGCAAGCACTATTCATCTTGTGGAGTTCCACAAATTACATATGAAGACATGTTAGGTAACAACTAGCAAGATTGAATGTGTCGAAATTTGTTATAGAATTCTGGGAGGTACTACAAAATGTGTGCACACAGTCACAATAATAGGCTTTTCTTTGTATTGATCAGGTGGCTGATAATGCAACCCTTTACGGTATTTGCCTACAAACACAAGATTTTGTTCAGAGACCACCAGGGATGCTTGGTACTGCATCGTCCCTTGCCCGAGCATCCAGAGGAGGCAGTCGTTGTTTAGTCTCCGCACCTCGCTGTTACTGTATATTAACAAGAGTTCCTTTCTTTGAACTACACTACGAGATGTTAAACAGGCTAGTTTTGTGCTGCCTTCACTCATATGAAATGAAAACATGTTGAATGTGAACTAGCACTCCATAATGTGCATGTACTTGGATGCAGTATCATTGCACAGGAGCGCCTCAATCGAATAACACATTTTGCTAGTGAAGTAAGTCTCGATCATGTCCCTTCRGCAGCCAAACTAAATGACCAAGCAGTTGAATGTACTGACGATACAAGCAAGGAGCTCTCATGGATGGACTCTGCAATACCAGTTGACAACGAGCTAGCCATTTCTCCTCCTTCTGCCGCTGCTGCAGTCATTATAGACAATGTGATAAGTTCACCTTCAAGATTGGAAACTGGGTCTCCAAGTAGTGCTGTCTTTAGAGATAAAAGTTTTAATAAAGAAATTCAAACGGAAACTGTTGGAAGAAAGGATCTGCCTGATCTTGATGATAGTAATCATGACGCCTTGGAAAAGCGATGGGAGTACCTCGGGAAAATGCATGGAGATTATGAAACTGTCCGCAGGGAATATGTTGAGGCGTGTGTTTTTCCGCCGAGTCAGACACTTGAACGACTTGGAAGTTCCGGGCCCTTGTTCAGGTAAAATTTTTGTCTGCTATTGTTTGTGTATGTGTGTGGAAATTCGTTGCACCCTATAAGTTGATTGTACAGTAATATGCTTTTGCAATTATTGAATACCATCTTCTTGTCTTTAATCAGTTCAGTAAAAGGCGTCGTATCAGAGGATGAAGATGTAGTACTTTCTTGCAGTGATAAAGATGCTATTAATAAGGCGATTATGGAATGGGCTAGGGTGTGTTAACTTTCCTTGCTTACAAGTAACTAAGGGRGTGTTTGGTTCAGGTGGGGGAATGAAAATGGGATGAATTTTCATTCCCCCAGTTYAACCTGGAATGGAAATTTGGACTTCTGAGGGAATAAACCCATTATATTCTATAAAACCAAACAGTTTCTTTCATTTCATTCCCATTAATTATTGTTTATACCTCTAACCAAACACCCCCCTGAGTTATCTAGCAAATATACCCATGTTGATTGTAACCAATCTTGTTAATCATCTGTTCATGGCAGGAACATAAAAATGATTTGCTACAGATTGTTTGTGGCTATCATGCTTTACCAGTTCCATCATATGGAGGTAAAATAGTTTTCAGGCCACTAGAGCATCTACAAACTATTGAATATTATAGAACTGCTTTTTCTTTTGGAGAAGATCCCAAAGAGCAAATATTGGATATTCCTGATAAGGTACATTGGCTTGTTGATTCACTGTTAGGATTCACTAATGCAYGGTGTTGCTAGATAGCTGATATGTATTGTTTTACAAGGTCAAATTCAAGCTTGCCGCAATCGAGGAAGCTGTCTCACTGTCAAATTGGACAACMGCAACAATTTGTAGAGTTCTTTCCCTTGAAAATGTATATGTTTTTCCAGCATGCTATACCTTGGTTGAGTTGTTATGGTCGTCATGGGCGGAGCCACCTTGGAGCCAGAACCCAGAMGTGGCATTGGCTCCCCCTCAAACTTCAAAAATAAAATTTAATATAGTCTGAAACCTCAATTACCTACTTGAAATTTTATTTATTCATATCAAATTCTTCTTTTTCTTACTTTATAAATGCCAAGTTTTCTAAAGGTTCTAAAATAAACACCTTACTTGTTGAATACAAAAAAAAAAATTACGATAAATTTCATGTATTTTCAAAGGGCTTTTCTAATTTATATGGTTATCTACACACATCTTGTATTTGTTTGTATACATATAGATATAGTTATGTTGTTTAGGTCGCTCAWGCTGTTCAACTATTTTTAGGACAAGTATTTAATTAAAGAAACATTTATATTTAAAAGGGTTTTCMAATCTTGAAATCGTGAATTTTCTTACATTTTGTTCTAGGCACCCCTAGATAGATTTTCTGGCTCCGCCGCTGATGGTAGTGCAAGAGAAATACCTTATCCATGTATTCCTTSCATTGGGTGGATCTTTGATATCCATGCTTACTATGTTTATATAATATTAAAACTGATTTCAGATTTTAATTTTGCTTGCTGGGGTTTTATTGGAGAAACAAGTGATCATCACGTCCCCAAATCTGGTAATATGTTTCTGAAAGTTGTTAACCCCGTTGAATTCGAATATGATTATAGCATGTCATAGTTTTTTGCTATTGATYAGTACTACTAGTGATTGTTCTTACAAACTGATTGATTGACCTTCATAATTCTTTATTGTAACATATGTAGGGTGTCTTATCAGCCACAGTGTTATCTCTTATTCCTATGATTCTTCCATTTGAATGGCAAAGCCTGTTCCTTCCGGTGAGTCATACATATTCATTAGTCCATCGCTCCCTCTTAATGCACTATAGTGGTTTGCTTCTGCATTTTGAAGTTAAAACTTTCTGATTCTGAACCACAAGCCCTTTGTTTGGCATATTCGAAAGTTTRATATCATTCGTCCATGGAAGCCTGATGTCATCTTTGACCCTTATATGTTTGGTGGAARATTTTAATTCTTGGTACTTGGTAGTACTTTGACCCTTAGAAACAAGATTTGCACCTTCAACTCATGTTTTCTTTTACAGGTTCTTCCTGGGAAGATGTTTGATTTCCTTGATGCCCCTGTTCCTTTTGTCGTAAGTTTCTGATATCTTTTCTCGATTTGCCTTTTTTCACATGGTTGATGCTCAGTTTTTGTTGGATTCTTCATTTCTTAGAAGTTTGAAATATTGTTGAAAAGGAATCCCAAAATTTGAAGCACCTTTACTAAGGTTTTCAGAGAGGTGCGGTAGAGATATAAATAATATGTTTAACTGCACCTTATTATTTATATTCATTGTGCAGGTTGGGATACTGCATAAACCAGCTGATAACAAGATAAAAACATCTAACCTTGTTCATGTTGATTTGACCCATAATGAGGTATAAGGCTTAGAGCAAACAATTTTTATTAACTTTTAGTTGCAAATCGTTTAAATTTAGCTCATGGACCATAAACATAAATGGAACATGTTGGTGGAGAATCTTCATTCTCTAGCATGCATATCCTTTGTATTATCCGAGAGCAATACAAAGTGAAGGGTGATTCATGTATACAAGTACACGATGAATAAATGCCTGTATTTTTCCCTTTGAAGTTTGTGCAAACCATAGTTGTTAAAAGYGCGCTTGAGGTTCATAAGGCTCAAGGTCTTGGGCTTTTTAAAGTCGAGGCTAGGYGTATTAAYGAGGCTCACTAAGGCCCTATGCCTTGGCTGAGGCGCCTTGTGGTCCTAGGCATGCCTCATAAAGAGTTATTAAATACCAAGTCCAACCCCAATATTARATAAGTTTTCTCATCTTCTCATCTCCTAGAGTTCTTACAAAAAGAGTTATTAAATAGATGATACAAGTCAAACCCTACTATTAAATACCCAGTTCTTATAACTTCAAGCTTCTTTCTCTACATATTTGAGTTGCGTATAACTTTGTGTGTGTGTGTATACTTTTTTGTAAAAAAATGCGTCTCACATTCCCAAGGCCCATGCCTTGAGCCTTCAACAACTTTGGTTGCAAACTCTATTCGACATATATATATATATATATATATATATATATATAGATAGATAGATAGATAGATAGATAGATAGATAGATAGATAGATAGATATAGATAAATATATATAGAGAGAGGGGAGGGGGAGGTTCAGGGGAAAACCCCAAAAAAGTAAAAAACTAAGGAACACTCTGGTAACCTTCATCTGGACGGTATGCACATGTGCATACAAGTAATTTGTCTGGTGTGCACGTGTGCATGCATAAAAAACAAAAAAAAAAAAAACTTCAATTACTTGTATGCACATGTGCTATTGTCTTGAGGAACGGTTACAAGGGTGTTCTTTAGTTTTTCATTTTCTTGCAGTTTTCCCATGAACCTTTTATATATATATATATATATATATATATATATATATATATATATTAGGGAGAGAAAAGCTTTGTCTTGGTCCCTTTAAATTGGAAATGCTCAGTTGCAACAATAGCAGTCTTGGACCCATGAAAATTGCAACATTACCTTGGGTAAAATTGTCAAAGTCGGATTGCCAATAATGTCCATTGTACTCGTTACAACATAATGATGCTATTGATTATTAGATAGAACAATGTATTCCCGCCTTCCAGGTCATATCTTCGCAATTTTCATGGGACCAAGGGAGTACATTTTGACCAAACTATTATGATAACTATTAAGCATGTTTCTAAACTAAAATAGACCGGGATCAGTTGTAACTCAATTTTCTGGACATTCATGGGCTACTGCGTATTCTTATATGGGAAAATYTTATTTATATTTTAAGGTCATATAGTATTTGAAATTTCTGGTTTAATTCATCTAGTTACCATTCTTGCAGGTTGAAATTTCCTCTTTGCCGCCATTTCCTAAGCTAAGAGAACTCATCACCAGACTAGGGCCACTTCATGCTAGACTWGCAGCTGACAAATCTGCTATTCGAAAGCATCCAGTATACAGGTTGAACAAATTTCAGGTGATTTCTTACAATTTTTCACTCTGCTACAATTTTCTTGCCTTCCCAGTGTTGGATTTTAAATGCCTGATATCAAAAGTAGAAGTCCAAAATACTTGAATACTTATGGGCTATGGGACATCTCATGTGCATTGTGACAGACTTGGSATCATGTGAGACCAGATTGTTTTCATGAGACCCGTGAGACCACGTATATAACWCTAAACCTTCATAGCAAAACCTTCTGAAGGTAAACCTTCACAGTGTTTTTGATGTGAAGGTTCGGCGTTTTTCGTGCCTCCAAATGTTTTGTTGYGAGGTTTCAGTGTTATTTTGTGRTCTCGTGGGTCTCAAGAAAACAGGTTAGTCTCACGTGAACCCAACCCATGACTATATATGACATACAGCAACGTAGAATTCTATATACTCATTTTGTCCCAAAATAAATGCAACAATTTCATTTTGATAAGATTGCAATCCAATTTAACTTTTGCCCATCAGTAATCATTAGAAGATGAGGATTAGATTCCGGTCCACGAGGTTWCTCTATCTTGTTGGAGGGCATTTTAGATATTTGACCAATGTTGGCTCTAATTAAACTACTTGTAAGTCAAACATTCATTTTTTGGGGGGCTGCTGGGGGAATAGAAAGAAAGTACAAGTGTCGTCTTGCCCAGAAAGGTTCAAATCGATGTTCACCATTTTAGATAGCTTAGTGTAGAATTGGATTTCTTCCCATTTGAGTTACTGGTGTTAATTAAAATTCATTACATTAATTCTTCGTTAAATGACTAAAATGGTGAACACAGTTTGGATCTTCCAAAGCGAGAGTTGTCCAATCAAACGTTACTTTTGCCCCTCTTCCGATGCACAAAACCTTTCTTGACCAAAAGACCGAAATAACCCTAGCTAAAAACAGATTTTCAGGACTGTGGACGCCGTTTATAGGCGCGTGGCTAATATGCTTGCAGCCGTGAGTAGTACAAAAATGTCAATATTCAGATTTCTTGGTCGCGGACGCGTGGCTAAATCACTTGGCGGCGTGAGCAGCTTCCAACTCTTTTTCTTCGTCTCTTCCGCTACCTACACCACTTGCACGTCCTCCCTTGTTTTCTTTTCCGCATCCACACACACCTACACACTGAAAATATTCATCAAAACATGAATATACCCACAACAAAGTAATAGGCATCAAAAAGACAGAAACCAAACAAAAACGTAAGAAAAATGCATGAGAAACGCTAGGACCTGCACGAAAACGATGCAATATGCTATAAAATGAGAACATACAAGAGAAACAGAAACAAATCAGACCRAGTTTACAGAATTGTAATAACCACAAGCTTATTATGATCGTTAAATATTCGAAAATAACTTGTCACTGTGATACAGAATGAAGCTGCGGCACAATTTTTAACCGTCTTGAGGCAGCACTTGGAGTCCCTTTGTACAAACTTATCATCCCACGCAATCACTAGTGTACAGTCTGATGATGATAGGGTAAGATAAAGCTAGAAATTATGAAACTATCCTACTTCAARTCTCAACCTATCCATGGTTACTTGCAGTTAGAGATGGGCAAAAAGACCAGATCTTTTAATCAGACAGGTCCTACACTAGACCATGACATTATTAGGATGGACTAGGCGGCACCGCTGATCCTTAATCGGTCTAAAATTGTTTAGGACACGTCCGTGCCCATCTCTGCTTGTGGCTAGTGTGATGCTGCTTGGTGCCTTTCTACTTATGATTTCTCATTTGCAGGTTTCCTTACTTATGAAGGAGAGCTATATTGATTCTTTCCCCGCTAGAGACCGACCATTTATCAGGGTACAATCTTTATCATTTYGCTTTTATGTTCAGAATTTATGTATTTGTTCTGCAAGCGGGAGTCTTCACGTAAACAACCTCTCTACCCCTCGGGGTAGAGATAATGCCTGCTTACATCTTTACCCTCTCCAAACCCTATCTTTGTGTGGCATTTTACTGATCCGTTTGGTTTGGTTTTAAGTTCAGAATTTACCTATTTGTTCTGCAACTTCATGGAAACAACCACTCTACCCCTTGGGTAGAGGTAAGGTYTKTCTACATCTTACCCTCCCCAGACCCTAYCTCTGTGTGGAATTTACCTGGTCCGTTTGGTTTTGTTAGAGCATCTCCAATGGATTCTCTATAATAGAGAGAATGGAGTTTTTATTCTCTATTTTGCTCTAACGGCTTMTCTATATTGTTCTGTAAAATAGAGAAAACTCTAAGTTTAGAGAATTATCTAAAACTTGATTTGAGGGGGGAGAAATGAATTTTTTATTCATTCACACCAATGAGATTTAATATCATTATTTTATATGAAGTTTTTAAAAAAAATCTATTGGCATGATAGAACTATAGAATATTTTAATAATATAATTAATGTTGAAATCTCCAAAATATAKAATCCGTTGGAGTAAAATGTAATCCTTTTTTAGAGATTTTGAGTTTTGGAGAAATTTTAGAGAATTTGTGTCTTGGAGATGCTTTTAGTGTCCTATTATCGGTTAGACTTGAATCATTTYTCTTTTATATATGTTGGAACCCCCCTTCCCTCCTCAAATACTCTTTTGGAGAGTAATCCGGGGTTCCACATATCCTCACAGGTTTGGTTTTAAGTTCATAAATATCCTTGTTGCAAGTTGCAACTCATACGGTCCGATTTTTCTCTCAATGGTTTTGAATGTTCAACAATTGAGTCCTTTAAATTAACCACTTGGGTTGTGGCGCCCTCGTTAAGGCTTAGGGGAATGTAGTGAAATCTCATCTTCTCAGGTTYGAGTCTAGGCGTTGCCAAACCCCTTGTGGTCATGGAGGTCCAGCTGCTATGACTAGGGTATTTGTGGTCGCCCAGGGGATTAGTCTATGCTCGTAAGCTGACTCGCAAACCCACGATTACCCAAGAAAATCCTTTAAATTTGACCCTTAAACTGTTTATAACGCCATTTTTTTTCCGCTTGTGCTACAATTTGTAGAATAACCATACATGAAAACCGTTTATAATGCAATAWTTTTTGCGTTTTGCAGCAATTTGTAGATACACAAATGTTCACAGTTCTATCGGACACTCGACTATCTAGAATTCAGAATTTAACATGAACAAAGTTACGATTTCAATCCCGTTACTTGGATTCAGTTTCTTAGCTTTTCGGTGGCTTCGAAGACATCTTCAAACATCAAATTTGTAGCATGACCACAAAATTTTAGTATTGTGTCATAATTCATGGAAGTTATTCGTTACTTTTGTAATACAAATACTGATACCATCATCCCTKTATTTGGAAAAATGGATATGAACCGTTAACAGTTGAATTCTGAGCTCTTTGCAAGTCCATAATTGGTAAAGTTAATAAATACGACATTTTTCGCAAGGTGGGGGTCTTTTTGGAAACTATCTTTCTGTATCTTGAGATAAGAGTTCTGTACATTTCAGTGAGATATAYTGGGTTTGTTTAGTCTGGTTTATTGTGATTTTTGTGGATTTTGGTGGTCATTCGGGTCGATGGCTGGTATGATTTTCGATGGTTTGTGTCCATCTATTCAAATTTGTAAACGAATTCTCGAATGTTTCAAAGAGATTTGGATTTCATGGAGGAGGGATTTGGATTTGGAT
>NC_037532.1:2331872-2353388 GCF_001531365.2 Cynara cardunculus var. scolymus | reverse complement strand
AAGTCCATTGGGTTTTTTTAGACTTTTCCCTATTAAAATATTATTCTAATCTTGAATATGTTATTTCTCTACACATAATTTCTTTTTCATCATCAACCATTTAATACAASTTATTCATATTTCTTACGTATATCACATTCAATTAATTTTCTCAATTCACATATATATGTTCATACCGAATGAGTTATATAGAGATATKAATAGATTGAAAATATGTGTATATGAAAAATATACATGATAGTGTAATTGTCTAATGTATATATCAATAGAAATTCAACAATCATATTAAATCCAAGAAATAAAAGGAAATTAGATTCATCGGGTTGGGTTGGGTTCAAATAATAGTAACCTAATATCAACTCAATACTTACGGTTTGACAATTTTACAACTCGATTAGACATCGAGTTGGGTTATTTCATGTTGGGTTGGGTTGAGTTGATCGGGTTGGYGAGCACCCCTACTTGTTTTTAGAGATCCTATAATGTTTGTAAAATTAATTTAGGGACTCTAATAATTGCTGAATGATTTGATCTAAAATGATTAAAAGGTTCTCACTATATAGTGAAAAATGAAATCTAATTGTTTGATAAATTGCTTACAATGAAGTTAGGACACTGAATGGTTAAAGAAAACTCATGATACAAAATCATTCAAAGAGTTTTAGAACTATTAAGAAACAGACTTTTTTTTACCAAACAAGATTCATCTCTTAACGATTCAGAKGTTGCGTCTTAATAAAACTATTAAGAGATAAACAAACAACCTTTGGTAGGAACGTTTCAAAGGATGGCATAATACCCTTTTTTGCAAAAATAAGATGATATAAAATAATAAAATAAATTATAATAAATACGATTTAATTAAATACAATTGTACATTGTTCAAGTGGTWTTTTTCTTTTCTTATCAAAAGAATCGAAAGAATTTAAACATTAAAATTATTAAGACGAGATAAAAAAAATTAAAAAATTAATTATAAAAATACGATTTGATTAAATATAACATACAAGTGGTATCGTAGYCTTTGGCCTCTTAAGAGGTCAGAGGTTCAACCTTCACCAAAGATGATGTCATATATAATGAAACTATGAATAGGTTGCAATAACATTTTGTTAACTTAGAGAAGCGTAAGTCGATCACCTTTTAAGATCCCTATTTTTTCGATTTAGGGCATGGGCACCCCCTATGCTATTACAGGATCAGCCTCAGTCAAAGGCGGGGTCTAGGATTGAGATGTACGCAGATCTGACCTCCTCCAAAACAGTTGTTTCTGTAATCTAGCTAGAAAGTGTGTTACATTGATAAAATATGAGCTAAAAAGACGATAGAAAACGCGGTATTAAAGAAGTTCCTAAGCCCGTTCTAATCAAGCAAATCGATTGACGGATTACTAGATTTCCTCGAGTTTTGTATAGAACGTGTTGACGCGGGATCGGTCAAAAGATCTGCATAAGAAAATGAACGATAAAAAGATGTAGAAAGTAAATATTTGAATGGATTCAGTTCCGCTAAAAACGACCCTTTTCCGTGAGAAAACGTGAAGGTATTGTTATATTATGTGAAGGTTTGTCATGAGAATTGTGAAGACGCTTTTACATTATATGAACGATCCAACATTACACAATCTAAAGGTATCTCATTATCTTCACTTGTTCTCGTCTTCTCACGAGAGTGAAAATTTCTCAAGTAATCCCGACTAAGGAGCTGATTGGTTGGTTTTTCATTAAGTCTCGTATGGATAAAACTGTCTGTGTGAATTAGTTTGTCCGTATAGATTGAGAATTTTTTTTTGTTTACGAGGGTTTTCTACAGATGAAAAGAGCGTGTTTTTTAATTGGAAGGGACAAATTTAAAAAAAAGCTTGGCTTTCTGCATAAAATCCCTTGAAAACTTACTGAAATAAGTCGATTTCTATATCATTAAGTCACTACCAAACAATCATGTTCAACTTACCGAATAAGCTAGTCTAATTAAGCAGCTAACAGACATGCCCTAAAATGTGTATAATAGACAACGAATGGATAAATGTAGATCGGTTTAGGCAACTATTCCACAATTTGTAACGGGAAAAAGATTCGTACCCGGATGATAAAATCAGCAAAGAAGTCGTCTCGAGATCACTTATCTTCGTCCTCGGAATCAGACTTTGCAAAAAGAGTTTTGGGTTGAGTCTCGGCGTAAGCTGGAGCGATGAATTTTGGATCTTTTTTGGCCACATCGGCATACTTCAAAATAGCTTCTCTTGGATCTTCATCCATCCACGTTTCTTTAATCATGCCACCTTGCTGCAATACCACCCAAGATGTTAGCTTCTTCAGTATTCGCTAGAACCTACTTAAAGATGCACAGAAAGCCGTTTTTTCTTACTAAAACGGGCTTGAAAAGCCCGATCCCATGCCTGAAAAGGCCAGGGTGGGCTTTTTTCTTACTAAAAACGGGCTTGGAAGGCCTGGGCCCATGCCTGAAAAGGCCAGGGTGGGTTTTTTTCTTACTAAAAACGGGCTTGGAAGGCCCGGGCCTTGTGCAACTCTAGCATAGATGCACAAAAAGCCCGGACTTTTCTGCTTTCCTAAAAAGGGGCTTGGAAGGTCCAGACCCGAAAAAGCCCGGGCCTTTTGCATCTCTGGACTAGAGATGCACAAAAAATCAAGGGTTTTTTTCTTACTAAAAAGGGGCTTGGAAGGCCCGAGCCTTGTGCATCTCGACTCCCTGACTATTTTTGCTTACTAAAAATGGGCTTGGAAGACCTAGGCTCTAAAAGGCCTGGGACTTCAAGCCCGAGCCTTTTTTACTAAAAACGGGCTTGGAAGGCCCGAGCCTTATGCAAATCTAGCATAGATGGACAAAAAGCCCATACCTTCTTTTTGCTTACTAAAAATGAGCTCGGAAGGCCCAGACCCAAAAAAAATCCGGACCTTTGTATATCTCTAGACTAGAGATGGACATAAAGCGCTCGCTCTTTCTTTATGGGGCCCACCCAATTTTTGTTGCGAAAGCTCACCTCCAGGCTTTTTTTCTTACTAAGAACGGGATTGGAAGGCCCAGGCCTTGTGATGTACAGAAAGCCCCCAAATGGAAGTAAATCCATTCTTTACATTTTGTCTCTGTGGACCGGAACTTTTTTTCCTTACTAAAAACGGGCTCAGAAGACCTAGTCCCTGAAAAAGCCCGGGCCTGTGCATCTTTAGGAACTAGACTAAAAAGATGGGTAAAGACGAAAAGATAGTACCTTGAGAAGGTACTGAGTCAATAAGCTTCCCTTGGTTACACCTACTCGTCCACCAAAGCCAGGCCCGTTCATTGGGGCTTCGGGCTTATGAGACTTGAGTGGGTCTTTCAACATTTTCTCACGCTGGCGCTTGCGGCTCGGTTGATCTCTAAATAACGGAAGTGCGTGAGGGTTGTGAATCACAGGTTCGGCCTGGAAATCATCGATAGACTTTTTCCGAGGTGCACGAGCAACACAAACAAGAGCGCCTCTAGTACTGAGCGTAGGATCGTATAATACGTGCGTTCCTCCTTGGTGTTTATCCCCTGCGGTCGCCAAAATCTAAAAAGGGAAGTGTTTTAGTAGGATACTTTAAGGCATCTCATGTTTCAGAAATACATGGAAACCAAGACGGTTTAGCAGCGTTGCCATAATGAAATCAACCAGAAAAAGCAGCACAAGGGAAAACAGCCGCAACAGCCGCTGTGGCGCGCCGCGGCTTAAGGCTTATCTCACACCACGTTAAGCCAGTGACACGCCATGGCCTAATACGCGGTTTTTGTAACGCAATATTTGATTTTTCTTACTTTTTTTAATATCTTATTTGTTAGTTTCTAATGTATAACATAATTTGAATTATTTAATATTATTAACTCGTCGAGTAATAGTAGAAAATATATGTTTATATGTATAATATTATTAATGATATAAAGATTTGAGGCCTTAAGTCATGCCTTGAAAAACGTCACGGCCACGCCGTCATCCCGTGCATCACGCTATTTAGAACATTGGTATACATTCATCCAAAATAAAGTTCTGTTCTTGGCACCGGACATATATTAAGTGTAGGATATGTGGAACCCCCCAAATACTCTCTAAAAGATCCCGTATACATATATAGAAGTTTGATTGTTCGTGTATAGCTGTTGTAAGACTCCAAAACTCCCCTGAAATGGACCTTAGAACGTAGGCGAAAGAGCGTGGAGTCCCTAATTGTGGTTGACCTCGTCTTTGATATCATATTAGGGTACTTGGAACCTTAGGATATTGTCTAAAAGAGTCCTTATAGAGAGAGGGAGGTTACTATATATTAATATATATAGGGTCAAATTCAAGAAAAAACTGCAAAAAAAATGAAAAACTGAAGAACACCCTGGCAACTGTTCATCTGGACGGCATGCACATGTGTGCACACAAGTAATTTATAAGCAATTTGTCAGGTATACACATGTGAATAACATGCATAAAAACCAAGAAACAACTTCAATTACGTGTATGCACATGTCTATATTGTCCAGATGAATGGGGTCTTCCTCAGTTTTTCATTTTTTGGGGGTTTTCCCCTAAACTCTCTCTCTCTCTCTCTCTCTCTATATATATATATATATATATATATAGAGAGAGAGAGAGAGAAACACGAAAAATTTTAGAACCAGATAACCTGTAGATTCATTGATGCATATACACTATCAAAATATGCATTTCAATGCATATCTACTATGCATGCAAGTATATGCATCAATGAATATACAGGTTTTTAGTTCTCAAATTTTTTGTGGTTCTCAAATGAACCCCTATATACATACATACAGATACATACATATATATGCATATACATATATATATATAGGTTTGACTTATATAGGACTCAAGTTTGATGGTTCACATATAGCCAATGTGGGACCCCAGCAACCCCCCCCCCCAAAACGGTATATATATATATACATACATGTATATATAGGTTTGATGGTTTATGCATAGTTGATATGGGACTCAAGTTTGATGGTTTATGTATGGCCAATGTGGGACTCCAACCCACCCTCCCCACCAAAAAGAACGGAGGCTAGATGGTAACCCCTAGAACGTAGGCAAAAGAGTGTATCCTCTGTGGTAGACCCCGGCTCTGATACCATGTTAGGATATGTGGAACCCTAGGATACCCTCTAAAAGATCCCTTATAGAGAGGGAAGGTTCCTAGATATATATAGGTTTGATGGTCCTTATCTAGCGATGTGGGACTCCTACATTAATAAATAAACAAATAGTAACGTATAAGAAACAAGTAAGATTCTACACAAACCTGATTAAGCTTCGGGTGCCAAGCACATTGCACCACACTACATGTGGGCGATATCCCGACTTTTGATACAAGCTCGAGTTTCACTCTATCGAACAAACATAGCAACCCGCCCGTTGTGCTATCCCTTTCCACAGATGTACCCGTCAATAGAAGCTGCTCATCAGAACTAAATGCCACATTCGTTTGTGCATAGTGATTTGGAAGGTCCTCAAATGACTTCAATGCCGTTTTCATTTGACGCAAATCCCAGACCTGGTGCACATAACAAATTATCATCAGCAAGAATAGTAACAAAATAGGATATATAAATATATATATATATATTGGGAGGTCCAAATAGGAAGGCTAAATATCGTGAAAAGTAAGAAAGGAAGATTCATATGTGAATCATTGAAAAAAGCCATTTGACGATGCATATGTGAACCCATATGAATAATCAGTAAAGTTGGTTCACATGTGCATCTTCAAGTAAATTTTTTCCGGATTTTTCCAATGATTCACATTTGAACCTTCTCTTAACTTTTAGCCTTCTTTATATATATATATATATATGCACTTTACCTTTAAGGAACCATCGAAACTTCTGGAGAGTAATATCCGTCCATCGCTAGAAAATTTAAGACCTGTGATTTCATCCGAGTGACCATTGGCAACATAAATGTCTGGCCGACTTCCCCATCCAGGCTTAAGACTCCATATCTGAATATGAACAAAGTTAACGAATATACCTTAAGACTCCATATCTATATGTGAATAAAGTTAATAAATATACTTATCTATATGTGAATAAAGTTAATAAATATAACCTTAGGAGTAGGTTCATTTGAGAATAGTAAATATTTTGAGAACCATGAGAACCAACTATTCATGATGAATATCATGAATGAATATTTGTGAATGGAAATGCGTGGTATTCATGATGAATATATTCATGTATAATTATATATTCATCATGAATAGTTTGGTTTTCATGGTTCTCAAGATATTTACGGTTCCTAAATGGACTTTCCCAACTTATTTAATATGTAAATACATTAAGAAGACTACCGAATAAAATATCTTTTAGATGAAATTGTAAATAGATAGTAATAACTGAGGCATCACAAACCATACCTGTATAGACCCATCACCGATACCTCCTGCAATGGACTTCCCTTCACGATCCCAAGCACAAGTGGTAACAGGAACCCTTCCGGGCCTTGCAAGTTTGGGTTTTATAACCTATAGACAGAATTATCGTCACACTCGGCTTCGGCTCAATACTTTTCTTTCCCTACGTCTGTCATCTTCCAGTTCAATTACAAATATAGAAATAACTAAGTGTCAAATAGACTGCTTTATAGGACAAAAAATAAAGTGTCGTGTCTAAAAGTGCTACAATAAGTTTATAGGAAGCTTTTGAACGTCTTAACAAGTTATTAAGGACATTTATAAATAAAATGTCATATAAGCTATTTTATGCGGCACTTTTGAGAAGCGTCCTATAAACACATCTTTCTATAACACACTTGTTTAATTGTTTTTATAAGACTCTTTTTCAAAAGGGTCATGTAAAATTGCTAATAAGACACATGTTTAAATGTCCTATAAACTTGCAAAAACGTCGTAAAGCGTCCATAAACTTGCTAAAACGTCCAATAGCGTCCTATAAACTTATTGTAACACTTTTAAACAGTATGTTTTATTGTTTGGTCCTATATACTTAAGTCCTATAAGCAATCTATAAGAGCACTTAGTCATTTTTAGCGTCCTATAAAACCGATTTTCTAGTAGAGTATCCTCTGAAAATTGTAAGATATAATGCCGAAAATACTTGAATAAAGCATGAATCCTATTATTAGTTTGTTAATTTGCACTCGGTATGATGTTTGAGGAACCAAATAAGCATAGTTTCTATTTCTATATGTAGCAAATTTCATGAAAATGCAACGTACTTCCAAAACCTTCAATTTGGTACCTTAGATGTGATATCTCAAACATTCTAAATAGAATGCAAGCATCATGTACTACTACCAATATTAAAATACGCACCTGCTTTTGGGATTTAAAGTCATTGACATCCCATATACGCAATGAACCATCCTCAGATGAAGTTAAAATCGTCTCTTTCGTCTTTGGATGCCATTCTCCACACGTCAATCCAGTTATATGGCCTTTTGTATTCTTCAGGTCACGGATATACATATCACCTTTCACAAACTCGCCAAGTGTCAATCCATCACGATCATATATCTGGAATCCCCAACAAACAAGGAAAGGTTAAACGAGCCTAATATATCTCACCACGAGGTGCGATCTGGGGGTGGGATGTATGCAAATCTAGCATTTATCCAAAAGAGTAGAGCAGTTGTTTTTGTAAAAACATTCAGATGAATCATAATGAATGAGTAGGAAATGTTAGTAATATAGTTTAAGGCATACCTTAGCTTGCGCAGATCCAGTAACACATAAGAAACGGTCAGAGCTAGGACTCCAACTTAAACTACGAACTTGGTGTCCTTCAGAAGGTTCAAGTTGTCGAAATGATTCCAAACGAGCATTCATCCCTTGGAAGTCGTACATACGAATTGAGTAGTCATAGCTTCCGGAAAGTACTCGAGATCCGGAATGGTCAATAGCAAGAGCGGAAACAACCTGCAACACCAAGTAGGTTCAACCAAAGAACCATAGAGATATGATAATTCTTTCATATGTACATATCTACACCACAATATTCACAAAGTAATCTTGGAGCAGGTTCATTTAGAAACCTTAAATATTTTAGGAACCCAAGAACCACCTATTTTGTGAGTATTCAAGACGAATATTACTATCATGAATATTTGTCACAACATTTACAATGAATATTTTATCACGTTATTCATCATGAATACTCACAAAAAGGGTGGTTCCTGGGTTCCTAAAATATTTAAGGTTCCTAAATGAACCTCCCTTAAGTAATCTTATTTCGTCTATATGTCTCCATGTGTAATTGTGCGTAAACAAAGGAAAGGGGTAGGAACAAAATGCTACTCCTCCCAAAAGAAGCTTCTAGATTTCTAGCCCATGTTCCATTATTGTTCAAACATATATATTGGTAAAAAGAACCATTTTGTCAACGTCTTCTTAATGTGGGGTAAATTTGTTCGAAGGAGTTCCTCCAATTCCTTCTAGAATGTTACGTATGCTCTTTGGTATCAAGGGAGCCTATACAACATACAATTCTCTGGTTCATCTACCTTTGCACGGATTACATTTGTTTTACACTCAAATTTTCTTAGGTTGTGTTTGAAACATGGATAAGACTCGACGGAACTGGTGAGAATGAGGTAGGCAGGTGAAAAAATTGTGTAAGGTTTTAATTTGACATGAGTAGTTTAGTAAATATAGTCTTGTCTCATCTCCAAGATTTTTCTTCAAACGATTTTGGTCTTTGACAAAAAAACTGCATTTTTCAGTCTTGTTGTATCCGGGTCTAATTGTCAAGCCAAACATGAGACGACAAGATTTTGTTCTCCCAACATACCAAACGCACCATTAGAGTTTTACATAGTACAACATAATTTACATAAGCAAAGGCTCTACGTTTTTTAAAATAGAACTTCAATTTGCATTAGCATTGTCATTTCCTTCTTAAGCCTAATCCGCTTTTGCCCAAAACATATATACACAAATATAAATATAAATATAAATATATATATAGATATATAGATGATGGATCATGCAAGTATAGGAGTTAAGATAAAAAGTATAAGAAGGGATTTGGACCTTGGTAACGTTTAATCCCAAAACAACCCATGAATTGCACTTTGGAAGGGAATTGATATAGTGTATCTCATTAGTGTTGATCTAGTGGTTCTCTTCAATTAGGATTGATCCAGGGTGAAGATCCTTTCTTACCCTTCTCACCATAATTTTTATTTTCACAGGAAACCAACCCTATATATAGGGGGGCCTTCTTTGAGAACTCGTGAAATTGTGATAACATTGAGAACTAGTGCATTATGTGCTATTTCATATGACTTTTTTCATATAATACTAGGATTTAGAATATCGATTAATATATATCTGTTTCACGTGTACTCAGTTCACAATGTGAACCTCTTTGGCGTGTTCGTAAAACAAAAAAAGTACACGTAAAAAAGTTTCGCATTGTGAACCAAATACATATGAAACAAACACATTGTGAAAAAGGTACATGTTAATCAAAATATTAAATACTATACCTAGATGGAAAAATATCATGTTAAACAAAGCCTTAACGCAGAAATTCCCACGGGTGTCACGAATTTTGGAGTTCTCAAATAATTAAACCCATGTATATATGTATAGGTTCAAAAGAGAACATCTTCATTTTGCAAGTACACAAGTACACCTATCGCATGTGATTATAGTGGTGTGTGGGCAACTTGGTCCTACATAGACTACAATATCACCTATGATTGACTATAGTAAAAGGGTGTTCTCCCATTCTCCTAGAATGAATTCTAATTGTCATGAACAATTCCAATCATGTTACATAAATTGTAAACAACTGAAAACATGAAATTGCAGAAGCTTCAAACTTCAGTATCCAAAATCAGAAAGAATACCTTGGTGTGGCCCTTCAAAACAATCTCGTTGCTAAGAGGTATACGGTGTTGATTTTCTTCCTCATCTTCCGACAATTCATTGTCGCTATCCGAACCCACCGGCGGCCGTGGTGGCCCGATAATTGGCTCCTCATCCTCCTCTTCATCATCGTCATCATCAGCTGGCATGGGCCTAGGAGGCCCAACCATCACATCATCTTCTCCATCAACAGAATCAGAAGACGGTGGAGGTCGAGGCGGGCCAATTGCCACATCATCATCGCTCACAGTACTGAGTTTTTTAGGGGGTTTTTGGAGGGAATTTAACCATGACTTGGAGGAGGTGGATAGTGAAGGGAAAACGGTGTCGTTGTTCTTGTTGTCAGTGGGAAGGGAACTAGATGACGGTGAGTCATCGACGACGGTGGTTGTGGATGGGCGGCGAGTGGCGTTGTGAATTGATTCAGTAGAGATTTGGGATTTGGTTTTTTTGCCGAAAGAAAGGGGAAAGTGAGCCCTAATTCCATCGAAGCTCTCTGGGTCATCCTCCATTGATGTCGTGCGTGAGGAAGGGGGTGTGTGTGTATTTTTTCGTTTTTCTTTATGAAAGAAATCTTGATGTAAATCCGACCGGACCGGGTTTGGTGATGCACAACCGGTCCCTGTTCTGGTCTTTCAAATGCCGGTTAAGAGTTAAATCTCTTTTAGCAACAAAAAAAAAAATTTGTCTTTTAATGGTTTTAAAATGCTTTTGTATCATGAACTTTCCTTAATTATTCAGCGTCTTAATTTCATTGTAAACAATTACATCATGAGAGTTTTTTAATTACTCTGGTCACTTAATTGTTCTACATTAAACCATTTAGTAACCGCCAAGACAACCCTTTTATTCAAGTTTTTTTATTAACCTGGATATCCAACCCGCTATGCGAGTCGACTAATCTCATGACGACCACCTACTTTGCAGATAGTCCGGAGTCATCGCATTTGAACCTCCGTGGCCACAAAAGAATGTTTATTCCTCCTTGGATTTGAATTTTATTACATTTTCTTCAATTTCCAGTTCTTTTTATAGATTCCAATCCAATCAGATTTCATTATAAAAACCTCACCCTCGTTTATTTTTGTCCTCATCTATCTGGTATTTCATCCATTTTAGGTTCTATCAATTTTATAACAACTATCTCCAACATGCGTKGACCTGGAATGACTATGCATAGATTACCCCTAGTTGTGTTCGATAATAAATTCAATAAGATATTCACGTATATAATAAAGGATTGAGTTCCGGTGATAAAGAGAGTTAAGTTGAGAACCGTAAAAAGGAATCTCCATCATTGGATGCACATTAGAATGAGATGCATTGGATCAGTCCATGTATTAAACGCGATTCATGTGTGAGTCTGAGATTAAATATGATCAAGTGTCAAAATCCCTTATTATTATTTTCACCTCAATTCTCTTTCTCAAACGATCCTTCTCGTATAATCAAAAAGTTGGGTTCGAGTTAGAATGATAAGGTGAAAAGCGTAATAATGAATCTCCATCATTTGATGCACATTAAGATGAGATGCACTCAGATGCATCGGATTAATTCTCGTATCAAATGTGATTCAAGAATGGGTTTGAGATTAAAGGTAACCAATGATTCAAGTCTATTCTTACGCTTCTCATTGTAACTTTCATTCTCATACAATATTTCACTTATAAATAAAATAATATATTTTATTCATCACTTTATTATCTATACTGTATTATAAAACATTGAACAAAAACTCTTAAAAATCATTTTTGTGCATGAAGTACTATTTATTGATATATATCACTTAAAATGAAAATTACAAGTAATTTTGTAAGTACAACTTATTAAAGTTTCATGTTTGAATTCGTGTAATTAACTGCAGACAAACATAATCAAATACAGAACAAATATCTCATTTTAAATATTAAAAATTTAAAATATAATTATGAAAAATAATTGAGTTCTAATAGAATACTTAATTATTATATTTATAAAAAAAATTTATATTATTAAAGTAAAAATAAGTTACTTAATTATTAAAATCAAACTGAATTACAATAAAAACTAAATAAAAGAAATTAAATAAAAAAATGTGAACTTTTAAATAGGTAATTGAATACTAATATTGATATAATTTTAAAAAAATTATCTTCAAAATTACATTTTATTCAAAAATAAAAACATATCGCTTTCTCAAAACCACATAAAACTGTATTATATCGACAAATACAAATAATAAAAACGAAACATTAAAATCAAGACGTATCTCGCTGCATTACGCGAGTCCCATTTTTTTTTTATGTTGTAAAACATTTGCATAAAACTTTTAAAAAAAATCATTTTAACGCATCATGCATTATTTAATGATGCATATTACTTAAAATTCAAATTTACAAGTAATGGTACATGAATACAGATTTTTAAAATTATATATTTGAATTAATATAACTAACTGATAACCATAATTAAATACATAATAAACATCTCATTTTAAATATAAAGAATCAAAAACATAATTAAGATAAATATTAATTTCTAACGCAATACTTAATTGTTATATTTATAACAAAAATTATATTATTAAACCTAAAATAAATTAATTCGTTGTTAAACTCAAATTAAATTATAGTAAAAAGATTGAACTGAAAATTGTATTTATACATATTTAAAACAATCTACATTGTCATTAAATATAAATTAAATTATATTAAAAAAATGTATATTAATTATTCCATGATAAATTTATATTAAAAATTAATCAACATATAAATCTCTAATTAATTACAAGGTAGTTCTTAATTATGTTGGTGTCCCATTTTAAATATTTACGTTGTAAAAAACTAGAAGGATATTCGTGCAATACAACAAGATACATCTTTATTTTAATGTTTCGTTTTATTTTTCTGAGAGACGCTTATGTTTTACTGTCCCATTATCTGGTTAGAGGTAAACCAACCTCTTATCTATTTCTTATTGTTCTTAAAACTCTCAACAACGATGTTTCTGAATCAATAAGCCTTAATCAATTAGTCTCGTCAATCGATTCTTACCAAATCAATCCTCACATATCACAGTTGATGTGTTTTAATAGGATTTGAGCGTGTTAACTACCGTTCATGAAATATTTTTGTTTAAATTAATGCTAATTATATGATTTAGATGTAAATTTCGTAACGATGATGAATAAATATGTGAAATTGCATGAATGTATTTATAAAATCAACACTATAAATTATTAATGGATAAAAATAGACAAATTAAACAAATTTAGACGTTTATCAGTTTAAAAAAACAAATAGTCTTATTGATMTAGATTTCAGACTTAAGCACTACCTTTTATAAATCAAAAGTGAAATAAGATTTCAGACTTCAACATCTCTTAAAAAACAAACAACACCTAAATTTATTGTTATTATGTTCCGCATACTTAATTAATTGTAACGACTTACATTATGCCAAAAAAAAACAAATATGAGAACTATAGAGATGAAAACTGTAATTTTAAACAAACTACAGCGACAAAAATCATAGGGGCCGTTTACTAACCGCTTACTTAGTAAGTGCTTATCAAATAAATTTACTTACTAGACGAACATGACAAGGGCTAATAATCTTACCGGGTAAGAACGACGAGAAGGATGGAAAGTCTTACCGATAAGTGAGGATTACGACTCTTACCCAGGTAAGCGCTTACCTTGTAAATTGTTGCATTCAATACGTTTTGATGTACTAAAATTTTACTCATCAAAATAAATTTATAGTGTTGACTTATATAGGTAAGCACTTATTGGGTAAACATCGGGGTAAACAACCCCATAGTTTACGCTTGCTAAATGAGTAAATTATGTTTTTCCGTTTMTATGGTTTGTTAAAAATTACAATTTTCGTCCCTRTGRTTTAAAAATTACGATTTTCATTCCTACGGTTTATAAATTATCATTTTCGTCTYCATGATTTGTAATTCATTGTTATTTTGAGTTTTATAATTTACAATTTATTATTATTTCRATACTTATGATTTACAATTCTTTACTATTCTGGTCCTTGTATTTAAAAGGTWGAAATTAACTTGAGGACAAAAATTGTAAYAAACTATAAAGTATAGGARCAAAATTGTAATTTTYAAACCRTAAGGACTAAAATCGATATTATTAACAAATTACATGGAAAAAATGTTAAAATAAGCAAACAAAAAGGTACAAAATCCAAAAGAAAAGGTTMAAAGAGTCTGCGATTCGTGAGACTACGTATATACATCCAGATGAACATTGAATGTATGTAAACACCAAGACTTGGCCCCACTGTGATTACACATATATACTTGCTAAAAGATCGCTAACATTCAGTTATCGATCTCTTTTCAGCCGAATTTCACAAGCTCATCAGCAAAATGTAAGTTGTACGGTCTAATTTTATGTTTCTTGAATGTATGTAAAGTATTTGATGAAATGTCTCATTGGATTGCAAATAGGGATGATGGGTTGAATCTGAAGGCAATGGATGCAGAGCAACTAAGAGAATATGGCCACAAGATGGTAGATTTCATAGCTGATTACTACAAGAATATAGAGACTTTCCCTGTTCTCAGCCAAGTTGAGGTAATCCACTGCAAAATTTCTTTCTTTTTTCATTGTTTTCCATTGAAACTGAACTAGCTTTGTCCTAGATAGATGACTCAAATGACTCCTGCTTGTTAGAATTTTCGGTTGCTAACATCTTCACTTGGTTTTGTGGTGATTATCGGAATAGATAATGGAACAACATGTTTCTAAGCAAATTTGTCTTCATGATTACAAATTTTGCTATACTGAATTTCAAACCTGTTTATATGTTTTAGATTGRATTGGATACACTGTTTAATTTCTATTTACCTGCCATATTAGRGRTTGTGTGGTGGCTGATTTGTACTTTAAAATGATTGGAGATCTGTCTTGCTTATGTTTTGAGGATTGAGGAGTGTCTCTTTAGGCTTACTTTTGTAGGGATTTTGCAATTACAGCATATTGTTGTTGGTTTTGGTTGCTTTTGAAGTATATAGGAACACTTGAATSTTGTTAATTTATCAGCCAGGATATCTGCACAAACTTCTTCCTGATTCTGCCCCGATGCAGCCTGAATCCTTGGAAACAGTTCTTCAAGGTGACGTGTTATGCTATCTATTATAAGAATATATATTATATATATATATATATATTATAACCTTCATATACTCCACTGAAAGACCACATATGATTACACTAATATGTTTTTCTTCTCAATGCAATCCTTTTGTGATAATAGATGTTCAAACAAAGATATTGCCCGGGGTTACCCATTGGCAAAGCCCGGACTATTTTGCATATTTTCCCTCCAATAGCAGTGTTGCTGGCTTTCTTGGAGAAATGCTCAGTGCTGGAATAAACATAGTGGGGTTTAGTTGGATAACTTCTCCGGCTGCGACAGAACTCGAGATGATTGTTCTCGATTGGCTTGCTAATTTACTCAAGCTCCCCAATGATTTCCTTTCCAAGGGTACGATTTTGAACTTCTTTCTCACTCTTTTTAGTTGCAAAATAGATTCCAATTCAATTTTCCTTTCTTGGTCCATTTCAAGAGGCATCACATTCTTTTTTGGTAACYGTGGGTATCCGAGCCAGCTTACGTGTACCTCGACTAATCCCATGGGCCCTTGAAGATAACARCCAGGAAAATCCTAAAYGGCCATGAGGAGACTCGAATCGGTGACCTACGGGGAGGAGCCGCAAGGTCTCACCTTTATTTTTGAGGCATCACATTTTGGAAAGGGGGAACACAACATAACTTGAAGTTCCCTAACTTCTAGTAATATGGCACCACCATTGTTGTCACAATGGCTGCTTAACCGAAGTTAGAGCATAAAGTTTATTCTGTATGATTTCGCGATCATAAACAAGCAAGTATTGATATCGAGGTGCTATACCTTATATTTAGTCCACCAAGTYTCTTTGGGAAGGCATCCAATTATTGCCATGTCCTCTAACCAAACCAAATGGACCCAATATATCCCATCTGAGTTAGGTTMTGGGGAGGGTAAGATGTACACAGATYTGACCTCTACYTCAAAGAGTAGAGCGGGTGTTTCCGTGCTTGCCGTGTCTCCTGTCAATCACAAAAAGATACCAAATTATTTTATTTGTTTATTTATGTTAGTGGCATCGWGCAGCTTTTCTAGATTTAGTTTTTTCTTTCCAAATGTAGCTAGAATTATCAACAAATAGCTTATCATATTACAGGCCCAGGCGGCGGTGCAATACAGGGCACTGCCAGTGAAGCACTTCTTGTTGTGCTTTTGGCTGCTCGGGACAAAGTTTTAAGAGAGGTCRGCAAGGATGCCCTTGGAAGGCTCGTGGTTTATGGTTCTGATCAAACACATTCTTCTTTATTGAAGGCATGCCAAGTATGTTCATCACTCTTCCTTTTCTACGTTCGACTATGTTCTTGAATATAATTACCCCCTTAATGTATGCTTTATTTAAATGATGTAGGATTATATGATTTAAATGGTTAAATCTTTCAACCCTATAATGTGATGAGCGAGTTAATTTACAACACGATATCTTGTTTTTCCATCGCATATAAACATATCAATGCAAGCCGTTCACTAGATTGTTTTAATGCATATATAAGATATTMTAGCCTGTTATTATCAGTTTTACACGGGTATTTTACCAAAGACTCACCACCCTCACTTACCTTATCAGGTTGGTAAGTGTCTCTTACCCGGTAAGTGCTAACCGGGTAAGAGTAACCACCCTCACTTATTGGGTAAGATTCTCAGTCCTTGTGATGCTCACCCGGTAAGGTAAGTGACCTAGTAAGCGCTTGGTAAACGGCCCCTTGGATATTTTTTGTAAGGGTTAGGCTACCAATGACGTTGTTATAGATAATCATTTCATCTTGTTATATTGTTCATATCATAAATCGTGGAAGCTGGACGTGACTGGACAGGCRAGGGTGATGTAGATTGGTGAAAGAATTGTGGAAGGTTTTAGGGTTTTAGTTTGACATGTGTAATTTAGTAATTTACCAATCTTGTCCCTATCTCCTTGATATTTTTTCCATCTATTTTAGGGGGAGAAAAAAGATGCATTTTTGTYCCACTCAGTCTAATGTTKCATCAAATGTGGGACAACAAGTTTTTGTTCTATCYTGTCCAACGCATCCTAAAACRCAATAAATGTCACGATCATTTATTAGATGTTTTCACTATTCTTGTTGGCTGCCGTTGTATCAAGAAAAGTTACAAATTATCTTACTTTCAAGCACGTTTATTCTATTTAAGTGAATCTTTCCTATGGCAGATAGCAGGAATCCATTCCAAGAATTGTAGGCTGCTAAAAACAGAAACTTGCAACGAGTACGCTCTCTCYCCCGAATCACTCACTGATGCAATCTCACATGACATTGCCTCTGGTTTAATCCCTCTTTTCCTTTGTGCAACMGTAAGAAACAATAAAGCTTATATATTTAGCTTGTCATTTATGTCGGTAATGTGCTTTGATTCGTGTTTATTGCTAGTTTCTGGGATACTTATGATCTGAAAAATATCACGCACTTTGTCGATATATCGGTGGTGCAATGATGTTTGCATTTAGCTCTTTATGCGTGTGATCCTAAATTATTTTCAAATATTCGGATTATTTGTTTTGATGCAAGTAAATTAATTGCACATAAGTTCAAGTTTGCTAAATGCACYGGCTCATTCACACAGGTAGGTACGACATCATCAACAGCTGTGGATCCTTTGCTCGCACTTGGAAAGATTACCAAGGTGACRTATATTTGTATTTACGTTTCACTTGGCACATAGTTTTTGTCAAGGGCAAATCGCATGAAAATGCGGCGTACTTTGGTCTGATTCCTGTACTTTCAARACCTTCATTTTGGTATCTTAAGTGTGATATCTCAAATATCAACACAAAATAGGAATCAACCAAAGTATGTTGCATCTTGATGCATTCTCAAATGTGAATCAAGTACCTAAMTRTTTGAGATGTCATGTCYGAGGTACTAAAATGAAGGTTTTGGAAGTGCGTAATAGGAATTGGACCAAAGTATGCTGCATTTTCATACAATTTTCCCTTTTGTCAAATATCTTTAAATACCCTTCGATAAAGACAAAATAGGTTGTGGGCAAAATGAATACCATCAATTATTTGTGATATAATGAGGAATAGGTACATTTGACTTGGAATAATTTGAAAAAAAGGAACATTGCTAGTTTCACAGGACATCTCCAAAAGGAAAGGGTATTTATTTTTGGGGTATCTATCACTCTTTAGCCAAACTAAAATTTGTAACATACCTTCATCTTTCAGATCAAGATCAAAACTTACTTTCATGAGTTCATCTAGTAATTATTTTCTCATTGGGGTAGGGGTCATGTCTTCGTACATCTCACCCCCCCCCTCTCTTAAAGACCTACTTTCGGGTGAGATTTAAGAGCCATTTACCAAACGCTTACCGCGTAAGCACTTACCAATAAGATCATCACTATCACTTACCTTATCGGGTAACATTCTCAGCCATCAAAACAGAATGTTGGCAAGCGTTTTTGACCTGGTAAGCGCTTACCGGGGAAAAGTCTTCTCCATCACTTACCAAGTAAGATTCTTGGTCCTTGTTATGCCTCTTACCGGGTTAGATTCTAGGTCATTACAACACTCATTYGGAAGGTAAGTGACACATGGTAAGCGCTTACCAAGTAAGCATTTGGTAAACGACCCCTTATCGTGTCAGTTTGGTTTAGTTGGTTATACAAAAGTTCCTTGTTGATTCTTTGACAGAGGAACAACATGTGGTTTCACGTGGATGCTGCATATGCTGGAAGTGCTTGTATTTGCCCGGAATACCGCCACCATTTGAATGGTATCGAGGAAGCAGACTCATTTAACATGAACTGTCATAAATGGTTCTTAACCAACTTCGATTGTTCAGCATTATGGATAAAGGTTTGGGACCTTATTTACTTTATACCAATTTTTTCTTGCATTTCGGCTATGGACATTTAACACTTTGGCACCTTTACTTCTATTAGTCAGAGGTCAAAATATACCCCTAGGCCTCTCTCCGTTGAGTGCATTGTTATTGAAAGTGTCAAACACCCTTTAATAGGGACAAAATARAAGAATCTTGTGGACCAAAATCATTACCATCAATATCCTGTGACGGTTTTTTTATAGCCATGGGTGTCTKGACCARCTTGCGTGCACCTTGACTGATCCCATAGGGCCCTAAAGYTAGCCCTTGGGGGGTAACTTAACTAGGCAGGCCTTGGTCACTGGTTCAAGTCCCYTCAGGGCCACCAAAAGTTATGAGGAGCAAACTTGAAATCTAACCGGTTAAGCTACCTCCAAGGGTTAACTTCAAGCCTTGCCAGTTGCTAATGGGCAAAAGGGTAATTTTGAATCTAGGAAGCAGTGCTAGAGCATCTCGGTTCGAGTCCRAGTGGCGGCATGCCATCTTAAAACCATTCATATATCGTATATGCGGGTGTCTAGATAACATATATTTTATAYGGGAGACGTTGCTAGAAAAGGGTAACAATTGCATTTGTTTTGTGACATCCAACAAAAAGAATATTGCATTTGTTCCAGGGCAAGGGAACATGTTGGTGATCAAAACTTGTGTAGTCTATTTATYTGACATGCACTTGAATTTCTAAAATGCTTCAAGATTCGGAACTTTGTAATTTCACGGTTTATTTTAACTAGTTCCATAGATAAAAAGGCTATCATCTACTTAAATTTCTTGATGGACACTTGATTATCATCCTTTCTTTTCTGAACAGGACCGGAATGCTCTTATTCAGTCTCTCTCAACAAATCCCGAGTATCTAAAGAATAAAGTAAGCATATCCACCGTACAATAGCGTAAAATATTTAAGTTAATGCTATTTGTCCCTTTCGGTGGTGATAACTTAAAAATCACTTCCATTTGAGGAAAGGAACTATCCTGAAAGAATCAATCTTTCATTCTTTCTATTAGCTGATGAATCTCTCTTTATTCATCAATACGTGATACTCTAGATCCTCATTCCTAGTGGAATGAAAAATGATCCTTGGATTGATCAAATGGTCCTTTCGGTTGGTTAGAATCCCTTGCCTGAACATTCAAATCCCCCCTGCTTTATATATATATATATATATAAAGAGAGAGAGAGAGAGATAGAGGGGGGGGGGTTGGGTTCACGTGAGACCAACTTGTTTCTGTGAGACCCGTGAGACCAACTTGTTTCCGTGAGACCCGTGAGACCAACTTGTTTCCGTGAGACCCGTTAGACCACAATTTTACATTTGAAACTTCACAGCAAAATGTTGTGAAGGTAAAAGAACTCCGAACCTTCACAGTAAAAACATTGTGAATGTTACTTTCACAGTGTTCTACTGTGAAGTTTCAAGTGTAAAAAGGTGGTCTCATGGGTCTCACGAAAACATGCTAGTCTCACATGATCCCAAGTCTATATAAGTGTATATATAGGGGTAGGTTCTTTTGGTAACCGAATTTATGRTATTAACTTTGTAAACCCATCRCAATCATTCATCTTGTGAATAAATGGATGACAATTTTGTAATAACTAATAATAATATATTATCRTCYAAGATGAATATAYATGAACAAGGGTATTATTGGAAAAAAATTCATAAAGTTTGTAACTGTACATTAATGACATTAATGTTCATAGAAACATTAATTCATTGTCATTATTAAAAAAATCTCCATGATTATGAACATTAATATACACATAGGCATCTCCCCCTATATGAACATGRGTTCACTTATGAACAATGTGATTATGTTCATTAATATTTGAACAATGTTCACATATGTTCACAACTGTTCACTTGGCTATTCCATCTTTTTATATATTAACAGACRATGAACATTGTACACTTATGGAAATATGTTCACCGGTGATTTCGTGAAATTTTCCTCGACACCGTTCATATAACCCGAAATGATATATACATGTGATTTATTCACTTGGATTAACAATTTACCCATTGTGTATATTAATATTCACATGTTCAAAAATGTTTAATTGTGATTTGTTCACTCAGATTAACATTTTCATCAAGATTATTTTATTTATTGATAATACATTGTGTAATTTGAATAAATGATCATAATCCCAACAATCAAGGAACTATTAAATTGTAAAAACTCATTACTTAATACAAAATGTAACTTACAGAGATATTTGTGGAAAAGATCATGACATATGAACACCTATGAACACCATATGGTTACGAACACAATCTTATGAATGCCTTATGGTCATGAACACATTCTTATGAACACCTATGAACACATATGAGCACATTCTTATGAATACCTTATGGTTATGAACACATTCTTATGAACAACTATGAACATCATTAAATACCATAAAAGTAACTTACACATAAAAAAAATGTAATATCTCATTAAATACCATAAAGTAACTTGCACATAAAAATTATCTATTTTCCCTTYATCATTAAATCAAACATTTGATCTACTAAAAAATGAATCTTCTTGGTCTAATAAGTTCACAGAGTTAACACAATATTATTGGTTAACAAAAGATCTTACCCTCTCTCTCTCTCTCTATATATATATATATATATATATATATATATATATAGAGAGAGAGAGA
>NC_037532.1:2304580-2331472 GCF_001531365.2 Cynara cardunculus var. scolymus | reverse complement strand
ATCCGAAACCCCAAGGGTTGTGGCCTAGTGGTTGAGGTCTTGGGGGGATGTGTTGGAATATCCCATCTGCCCAAGGTTCGATTCCAGACGTACATAACAATTGTGGCCACTGAATTTATCAGGGTTGATTTCTTGCGGTCACAATTTGCCGGGATTAGTCCAGATAGCCTGGGACACCCGTCCAAAAAAACCATTCATCCGGACGATATGCACATATGYATACAAGTAATTTGAAGTTGCTTCTTGGTTTTTATGCATATGTGCATACCAGACAAATTGCTTACAAATTACTTGTATGCACATGTGCATACTGTCCAGATAAAAGGTTACCACGGTGTTCCTTAGTTTTTTTGTTGTTTTTCGTGTTCTTGACCCTATATATATACACACACACTGARCGAGGTCCAAATGAGAATGACAAAATGGTTGAGAAGGTGAGAATAGATTTCAACCATCAAATCAGACGATCCAATGGATGTGATTAGGAAGGAAGTTACAATKTTTTAAAACAAGCTCCCCCCATCCTATTTTTTAATCGAAAATATGGAATATACCCAAAATTGGAGCAAACAAAACGAGCATTTTTATTCTCTTTATTATGACATAAACAATACTTTTTCATTCATTTTTTTTTGTCATTCTCATATTTTCAGCATTTTTGTCATTCTCATTTGAACCTGCCCTGTATCTRTAATCCTGTATGTATATAGGCTTCACAAGGTAATACGGTTGTAGATTACAAAGATTGGCAAATTCCTCTCGGGCGTAGATTCAGGTATGATACTTTATTCATTTTCACAATAAAGGGTAAAAGAGACCTTTCACTTGCGCATAATCATTCTATTTSTATGCATTCATTGTTCCAAGATTACTAAAAAACAACTATTTTTTCCGATTATAATTCGTGTTCTTTGATAGATCTTTGAAATTGTGGATGGTGTTACGGCTTTACGGGGTCRAAAATCTTCAGGCTTACATACGAAACCATATCAACTTGGCTAAACATTTTGGAGATCTTGTTGCTCAGGACCCAAGATTTGAGGTAAGACCGAATCACTTAGATTTCTTGTTTAYGATAACGATATGCCACTAAAATCACAAGAAGTGATTGGCCTAGTGGTACTTGGGTTACCAGTGAGGGTTGTGTGTGAGTTTTGCCGTACATTCCCTCTCTCTCGAAATAAGTGTTAACATTTYTATTTTAGTTTATCTGAAAATAAGTGTCGGTTTTCAGAATAAGYGTCTACTTWCCAGTTCTACCCTTAGTTATGAGATAGCAAAGTYTATTACTTTCTCCATTGTCAAGGGTAAATTTGTCATTTAGTTAATTAAAAAGTGTAATAATTACATATTTCTGAAACTACAARSCTTTTTCATCGTGGACATTTATTTTGGGATGGAGTCTAAAATAGACTTCAAAAAAGAAATCTCAACATTTTCATGGTTACCTAGATACGTAATTTACCTTTTTACCCCTCATCATCATTATGAAAAATTTGACGTTATCAATTCAGGTCCATATCTTTACTTTGTCATAACTTAAAAGGGTATTTTAGATACCAAAATCTGCAACATTTTACATGAAAATTAACGTTATAAATTGTTTAATGGTAACAATGACAATGGGAAAATTTGGTGATTTTAGCTTTGAGATTTGCTAAAAAGTAATTGTTGCAATTTTCACCGGACATCCATATCTCATAAACACTTTCCATTTTCAGATTGTTGCCACTCGAACATTTTCATTAGTTTGCTTTCGCCTTTTACCTGCCAACAAAAACGAAGACCRTGTAAACGAACTCAACCGCGACCTCTTGGATGCCATCAACTCATCTGGGAAGATCTTCATCTCTCATACGGTATACGCCTTTCTWTTTTTAGAAATATTTTAATCCGTTTGTGTCTATCTACATTCAATGATTGATTTTTTTGCTAAACTTATGCTACATTTTTGCATGAATGAACTTATAATAGTTTTTTTGGCATTTACATTTCCACAATACTTCCAAAACCGACATTCTTGATGTTAAATTATTGTATATACTTTGTGTAAGGAAGGATTCAAATGAGAACACCTTCATTTTACGAAAACATGAGAACACCATTTTATTATAGTTAATCACATGTGATATTGTAGTCCATCACATGTAATATAAACTAGATGTGGGAAACCTTTGGCGTGACCTAGTCGCCACACCATCAGGTCCTAACATGTATTATCACATATGACAAAGGTTTCTTGCATTTTCGTAAAATGAAGGTGTTCTCATTTGAACCTCCACCTATAAGGGGGGAATCTCCCCCCCCCCCCAAAAAAAACACACACAAAAAAAAGACCATATCTCTGAATGGGATATACCGAGTTTGTTTGGTTTAGTTTGTTCATCTTCGTATTCTTCAATCCATCTCAAGTTCTCACACTTGCAAACCATTGTTTTTCGGCATTAACACAAGAAAAATGATCGTTTTACAACAAAAAGTCAATTACGATGATATGAGTTTGTTAGTTCGTAATTTGATCTGGTTTGCATACATCTTTCCCTTWAACCCTACTTTCGAGTAAGATATATACCAGTTTGTTCGGTTCGTAATCTGATCTGGTTTGCATTCATCTTACCCCCAGACTCTACTTCTACATGCTTGATTCATAATTAGATTTGGTTTGCATAGGTTCCCACTTTYGGGTGAAATATATACGGGTCTGTTTGGTTCTTAATCAGATTTCGCTCGTGGAATTCGTTTTTCAGGTTCTATCGGGAAAATACGTCCTACGGTTTGTTGTCGGAGCTCCATTGACGGAAGAGAGGCATGTTGTTGCAGCTTGGAAGCTTTTTCAAGAAGCAGCCTCTACTCTTTTAGAGAGTTCATAGGTCAAGTTTCCATTTGATTTCTAGTGTCCTAAAAACCGTCTATGTGATTGCTACGTGATCGGCTCGCAGTCTAACATAATTGCTGAAACATCCGTGTTAAATGGGTTGTTCTTATAAACACGATATAATTCTTTTAGATCATACGAAAGTTAGAAGTTTTCGTGATATGATGATATCTAGATATCGTTACCCGTTAGGATGRTAATTGCACATACAATTCGGTTGACGGAAACAATAAAAACGAACATCGTTGATCCAAGCGGTCGTTAAAAGTTTATGTTGTTTATCGATTAGCGTATGCATGATATCTGTAACACTGTCAAACCTTTTTTAAGAAGAGTAAACCAAACAAATACCGTAGAAATAAGGTTTTTACTGGTGCAAATTGCATGAAAAAGTGACGTACTTTAACTTGATTCTTATTTTGGGTAACGTATTTTTAAAACTTTCATTTTGGTATCTAAGATGTAAAGTTTTAAACATTTAAGTATCTGGGTAACTAGTTGAAGATTAATTTTAGATTAAAAAAAAGACTAATTTTAGATTAAAAAAAAAATCATGTCACTAACCACGTCAGCAAATAATACTGAGTTGGATACGACATCAGTATGATAACCGGTTATCCGGGAACTTAAATGTTTAAAACTTTACATCTTAAGTATCAAAATAGAAGTTTTGAAAGTACATTATCCAAAATAGAAGTTTTGAAAGTACATTATCCAAAATAGAAATTAAGTTAAAGTTTGTTACTTTATCATCCAATTTGGCCTTTTTACTAAATGAATTTGCCCAAAAATGAAAACATTCGACTCTGCTGGGGATCGAACCCAGAATCTCTGGTTTCGTAGACCAGCGCCTTATCCATTGGGCCACAGAGTCCTTGTTGTTACGAATTATGACTCGAAWATTCTTATTGAATTTATTTTTTTTCATTATGAGTAAATTACGTTTTTAGTACCTGTGGTTTAAAATTTTCGTTTTTCATCCCTATAGTTTRCAATTCATTTTTATTTTCGTCTATGAGGCCAAAATACTATTTTTATGTATGAGGAATTAATATATAAATGATTTGTAAACCATAAGAATGAAAATAGAAATTTCARCAAACCACAGGGACTAAAAATGTAATTTACTCTTTTATTATTCAGTCACTTATTTTACTTGGGAGTTGTTTACCAAACRCTTACCGTTRAGYGTTTACCGSARCAATTACCTTACYGGKTGAACATARRAAAAACCRAGAAACTTACCCAGTAAGATATAAKAGGGGAGGGATAAATACATACCATCAATCCGTTTTGATGTTCGGGATTGTTACCCGACAAGGTAAGTGAAAGTATTGACTCATGTCCGTAAATACTTAACGGGTCAATTACCTTACCAGCAGAACATAATAAGAACCGATAATATTGTCCGGTAAGAGGTGAGACAAGGCTAGATTGTCTTACCCGATAAATGCTTATCGGGTGATAAATGTATACCATCATTCCATTTTGGTGTTTAGGATTGTTACCCGATAAAGCAAATATGTGGAGTCATACCGGTAAGCGTTTAATAAACGTATTTTTATTTCATATAATATCAGTAAGAATTTGTGTGGTATTTTTTTTTCACTTAAYTGAAAACTATAATATAATTTGATAAATTGATATCAATGTTATCAATGTGTTTATACAAGAGTGTGTAGAAATTCATCTGATCCAATTTAAACTACCAACCGACCATAATTGTATATCCAGTTGTAATTGAATCGGATCCGATCGAAATTCTCAACATTCAAATTGAATTGGTCGGTTTTTCGATGACAATCCAAATACYATCCCATTAATAACCATATATAATTTTTAACATTTTACAATATTGTTTTTCAGTTTATATTTATATGTAAATTTTTTTAGTAACCTAAAAAAATATACGAATAAATTAATTGAAACGGTTGATCAGTTTTTTTTTTAGAATTAGATCAAAATAATAGATGRATCTAATACGATTCAATAGATTACCAATATTGGGTTCCGGTAAGAAATGAAGTTATAGTGAAAAACGTAAGAAGAGATCTTCACCTTTGCATTAATCTTAATTGAATGTCAAGACTAATGAACTCCACCTGATCAATTGTTTCTTCTAAAACACAATTCATCGGTAGACATAAGTTTAAAGATGATCAAGTGTTCAGATCTCTTTTTACGTTTCTCACATGATCATTCGCCTAAACCAATAATAATTTCCAATAAATAAAACCAAATTAGATCGAATKCCAAAATCCAACATCCGATTGTTGAATGGATGAAACCAAATCAAATTCATCTAAACCGTTGGATTTTAATCAATTAACACCTATATAAATACAAAAAAAAACAAAAAATTAATTTGACAGCTGTGGGATTTGAACCCACGCCCTTTCGGACCAGAGCCTAAATCTGGCGCCTTAGACCACTCGGCCAAACTGTCTTATATTCATTTGTTCTAAAACATAACCACCAATTCTGACTTCCAGATGTCTTCTTCAAAGCGAGTAATTTTCTTSAACTCAGGTAAATCCCGAATATATCTCCTCTATTTGAATTTAATTAGTTTGGTTTGGGTTATGATTGGTTTTCGATGTTGAAATTAGGGTTATCTTACTGAAATTAGCGTAGTTCAAACAARTTGAATACCTAATCACCTCGGGATTAGAGTTCGATTGTTATATAACACAGGATAATTTGTAGTTCTAGTTGATTAATTTGGATTTTGTTGAGTTTTGATTGCTTTAAAATTGAGAGTTTGTAGTATCTTGTTGGAATGCACGTAAGGTGTTTGATGCTTTGTCTGTTAGTAGTTATGTTTGCTTTGGACTAGTCTTAGGGGATGTTTGTTACCAGCTCAATGAGCTTAACGCGATGCACTAACTTATTCGGGCGCCATAATTGTTTAGTAGTGACTTAATGATATTGAAAGTGACTCATTCAGTAAGTTTTTAGGGGGGGAGCTATATGCATAAAGTCAACTTTTTTTTTAATTTATCTCATAATTAAAAAACATGTTTATTTCATWTATGAAAAACTCTCTCAAACAAAAAAACATTTTCAATCTACACCGACAAATTAATTACTGACAGATAGCACATGACTAAAGGGCTGTTTGGTTGGTTTTCTATTAAGTCTTGTATCAATTAGTCTATGTATAGAGTGGAAATGTTTTGTTTGGAAGAGTTTTTTCATATATGAAAGGAGTGTGTTTTTTAATTGGGACGTAAAGGTTTGGGAAAAACTTGTTTTTTTTTTTTTTTGCATAAAATTCCTCCCTATAAGCTTACTGGATAAACATTTTATATATCATTAACTCACTACCAAACAGTCATGTACATGCAGTATAGCTAATTGAATAAGTTGTAAACCCTATTAAATTCATTAAGCTGCTAACAAACAAGACATTAATGAAAAACCAACCAAACAACCCCTTTGTCGAGTCATATTCTCTCACACGTGGTCTTCTACCTCCTGCGAAATCAAGCATTTATCTGGATTGAACTATATTAGTTTCATAACCCTAACAATCCATGTTGCCACCGAACCTAGCGGTTGGGAATGCTAATTTCGACGGAAAATGCTGCAACGACTCCACCAACGCCAGGGACAACCATGACCGGAATATGCTTCAAGGATCAATTATGGTTGAACACRTACCATTGGATCGAAACCTCGTCTTGATTACTTTGCAGTTTCGCCTTTCTATGATTACGCATACAACAATTAACACCTCAGGATGCGTGCAATTCATCCCCTAGACATCTCTCATCAATCGTATATTTTTGGTTCCATTTAGTTTTCCATCATCTTAATGTTATTTTTCTGCTAAATCATTTTAGCAGTGAGGATGTGGGAATCCATAATAAGATCATGGGTTCGAAGCCGGACACCAATCTATATGGTCTTCGGAATACTGCGATTTTTCTCTCTTATGATGGTTGTGGGACCGGTTCAATGTGGGTGCTACAAATGATAGCGTATATCCGTTACCTATGTATACACATACACACACTAGAGAGGGAAGTCATAGTCGAATGCAACGTTTTCAAAAATTGAAGCCGGCGGATATTCATAAATGTGTGATTTTCACATTGTAGAAATACATACGATCAAGGGAGGTTTCAACGAGAACAATAAAAAGGTTGAGAATGCAGGAACAGATTTCGACTGGAACCATCTTTTTAGAACTAAACAGATTACCTCTTACCTTTTAAATTGAATCATTTTTTGTTGTTTCATATTTTGAACTTTTTTTTTTCTCATTCGTTTTTCAAGTTTTACTTGTTAGTCTTGAATCACGTATCGTTTTAACTGGAGATGTACAAGGCCTGGTTCCTTCAGGCACGGACCCGAGCCTTCGAAGTTTGTTTTCAATGTGCAAAAAACAAGCACAATTTTTCTTAGACCGGGCCTGGGCCTGGGCCTTGGAAGCTTGTTTTTAACGAGCATAAAACAGACACAATTTTTCTTGGACCAAAATCGGGCTTTAGGATAGAAAAAGAGTCTTGTCAGGTTTTTTTAAGTCAGACTTTTTCGGGCTTTTTAGATCAGACTTCTTTAGCTGGTCCTAGGCCTAAGTATGCCCTTAAGATTTCGGTCTGATCAGACTTTGAAGCTTGGCCTGAATATAATTAAATAAATCATGTTTTATTTGTCTGTAATCTTTTTATTATTCTTTTCGTCTCAAAATAAATGTCGTTAACGGAAATGACCTATGGTTTTAGATATACATAAATAGAAATGTATATTGATTAAATGTTCCATAGATTTGGGAACCAAAATGTAGAAACGTGCGAGTCTACATTTATGAGGTGGGGCTTTACTCACCCAATTTTTTGCCCCTTCTGTTTGCATTTAATTAATTGCTGATCGTGAAATTATTGCCGTTGGAGAAGTGCATTAATTATGCTGACGTGTAAAGAACTCGTCCATTTATCTACTGARTATCTTTAAATATAACTTTTAATTTAATTTAAAACAAACGTGTTTTCTTTTAAGATTTTTTGTATTGTTGTGAAATTAATACGACTACATGACCATTCACCAAAACAACAATAAAAATGATGTCTCGTTGATTTAAATTTGAACTTTAAATATCATAAGCGTCTGAAGGTCTCGAGTTYAAATCCAATAAGAAATAAAAATTACGAAGGTTCAAATGCGATAACTTYTGGCTACCTGTAAAGCATGTGATCGTTCTGGGATTAGTCGGCTCACAAARCGAGTTGRATATTCAGGTTAATTTTAAAAAAAGAACAATAACAACTTTATAATCTTTTAATGTTTTTGATGATTTTAAAGAAAACATGATTATGATCATTTATTATTAAATACAACGTTKAATTTAATTTAAACGTGTTTTTTAGAAGAAGTTGTTGTGGGGTTTCTTGATCTTCGTTTACTTATTCTTTGATGGTTGTTTTAATCTTTTGTATGTTGTTTTTTTATTAACCTGGATATCCAACCTGCTATGTGAGCCAAGTAATCCCAAGACGACCATCTGTTTTGTAGATAGCCCAAAGTCACCGTATTTGAACATTCGTGGCCACAAGGGGATTTTTATTTCTCTTTGGATTTGAACTTGAGACTTTCTGGTACTTTTTACCTTTGGAGTCAAGCTCAAACCAATCAAACATCATCTTTGTGGTTTATGTTGTTTCGTATGTATTCTTGTCTCTTTTACTACTTGTGGTTGTTGGTCAAGTTCCTGTAATGTGAGTTGACTCATGTTTTTGTATTGTTGTCGTTGTTGACCAGGTTTCTACAAAATGTCGGTCGGGTGCTTTTTGGTGTTCCTTAGTTGGGGTTTTTTTCTTGATAATGTGTTGTCTTTTAAGAAAAACTAAGGATATGTGAGAACAGAAAGTTAAAATGAGAATGATAATAAGATATTTGGACCCTTGATTACTTTTAATCTCATACCAACCCATGAATTGCATTTTAAAAGGGAATTGATCAGGTGCTTCTTATTAGTGTTGATCTAGTTTTGGAACTGCTTAATTAGGATCGATCAAAAGGTGGATATCTCTTCTTACCATTCTCACAATAACTTTCATTCTCACTGTAACTCAATCTTTTAAAGCTCTTTTTTCTCAATGATCTTGGTCTGTGAATTTTGTTCATATTTATATAAAATCTATTTAATCTAGAATTGACACGACTTACAGTAAAATATAACAGTATTTGCAAGGCGAACACGAAATTTCAAGCACGTTGGCATCGATAGTTTGGTACCTTTTGGACGGTACCCACCGATTGGTGATATATCTAATCTTGTATTATTGAGTCTTGTTCTTAAAGATTATCATTTTATAAAAGGTTGCTTAGAATTACCATTTTATAAGAAACTAGGTTCGAACCTGTGTATTACACGGGGTAATTTTAAAAAATTAAATTATGTGAGGAAACTTATCTTACAGATATGAATGATCATCGAAAGTACGATGCTACTTTTTCAAGCTTCTTTCCCTTCAGAATTGTTTTTTTTGCAGCTGGTTGCAAAATGTCCTTTTTTAGACAGTTTTCACAAAAGATGTTTTGCATTTTCTGTTTTTTCTTTAATATCTTCGTTCTTGAATTTTCTTCGTTTTCACAAAATTGTTTGAACATTTGTTGGTCTTTGTAGTTTGTCAAAATAACATTTATCGTCCCTGAAGTTTCAAAATTAGAAGATGATCATCGTAGTTTGCAAAAAACGTCTGAATTTGGTCTCTCTCTTTCTAATGGTCATTAAATAAGTGTCATTTTGTTCTTTTATTGATCTTTTTCTGTTTTTACTCGGTCAAAAACCGTAAGAACCAAAATCAAAAGGTCCATCTCGATTAGGTAAAAGACGAAAAATTGATAAAAGAACGAAAATGCTTCTCATTTAACGGAATCTCTTAATGGTCGTTAGATTGAGAAACCAAATCCCGACGCATTTGCAAACCTTAATGACCATCTTGTAATATGAAACTGTAGGGATGAAAAGTGTTACTTCCAACAAACCACAAGTACCAAATTTGTAGTTTACCCTAAATTGTTGAAGGTGAAAGTATTTTCTTAGAAATTTTGACATTTATTTTTTTGTTTTGAAGAAATTATAAAGAATATGTTATTTATACTATATTATAAAACATTTGATCAAAACCTCTAAAAAATAATTTTTTATGCATGAAGTATTGTTTATTAATGCACATCACTTATAATTCAAGATTACAAGTAAATTGTATGCAAGTACAACTTATTAAAGCTCCATGGATTCGGACAAGGGGATTTTTATTCTTCTTTGGATTCGAACCTGGAATCTCCAGACATTTTTAACCTTTGGAGCCAAAACTCAAACCAATCAGACACCACTTTTGTGGTTGATTGAAATAAACTTTTGATCATTGTACATAAAAAGGTTAATCGTAAGATTAGGAAGGGTCGTTGACCTGTTAAAAAAATGGTTTCATACTAATGAGAAAAGTCACAAGTTTAGTTAAAATCTTATTTGAAGTTATGTACCAGATTTTTTAACATATCAAATTTTGAATGAATTACAGTGTAACGCCCCCAGAACCCCGTAGCATGATATTGTCCGCTTTGACTAACCTGCCCGCTATACCACAAAGCAGTAGTCGCACGGTTTTGTTTCTGGCAGCCGCACAACGCAAGCCCCAAAACCGGTCATGCTAGGATGAGGTATCCACACCCTTATAAGGAGTGCTTTGTTCACCTCACCAACCGATGTGGGACGGGATGTTACATACAGGTCCTCTGCTTCACGGTTTTTCATACGTCCTTAAAATAAAATAATTATGGAAGTAGCTTTATGATTTGTATCTTGTTACACGATTGGTCCAAAATCAAGACTAAAAGACCGTTTACCCAAAAACTTACCTGGTAAGCGTTTACTTGTAGGAGTCAACACCATCAATTACTTATCGAGTGAGATTATAGGTCATCAAAAAGGCGTCACAACCTACTAAGCGTTAACCGGGTAAGAGCCGTCACCCTCACTTTTTGAGTAAAATTCTTGGTTTTTGTCATGTTCATCCAATAACACAAATATCCCGATAAGTATTTATCAGATAAAGCTTTTGGTAAATAGCTACTAAATCTGTAAATCAATCTCAAAAGTTTGTAGGGTTGGCGTTGTTAACTTTTTGTCTCTATTTGTGGGGATTATAAATACATTATTCAGAAAATTAGTCATCATAATGTTTATTTTATATTAAACATATATATATTATATATATGAGGGTTGGGTTCACATGAGACCAACCTGTTTTCTTGAGATCCACGAGACTACTTTTTTACACTTGAAACTTCACAACAAAAACACTGTGAAGGTTACCTTCACGGTGTTTTTGTGTGAAGTTTCAAGTGTAAAAAAATGGTCTCACAAAAACAAGTTGGTCTTACGTGATCTCAAGTCTTATATATGATTCAATTATTCTTAATATCTGAAAATAAAACGATATTTCCGAATCCCGACCCGTCAAATTAAATATCCAAACCATCGAGGTTATCTTGTTATACCCAGTTACGTATATGCATTAATGATTGTATCATCTGGCACTATAATTATTCAGGTCAATTATTGTATAGCCTGTAAAGGAAAGTTTGTTATGAACAAAAGTGGGAAATTTCTTGAAGTGTGTTTCGTGTTAATGATCTTTTTTTTTATTGTAGATTCTAAGAAAGGGTAGAATTGTCATTTACAGGTTTTGTACGACATATGGAATTAGAAAGATTTAAAGAAAGGGCTTACTTTAGTACACTCGATCAATAAGACAAAAAACCTGTGGTAACTTGTTTTCCTTCAAAATCCTTGTTTTGTGATAAGATGATGAAATTACGTTTTTATCCTTTTTAAGTTGCATGAGATCGTAGAAATTTAACGCAGTTTTAATCATTTATGGTATTGCTAGAAATGTAGATCAAATTTGTYTGTAACGAATAAAGCATTTTTTTAATAAATGTTGCATTTTACAGCAAAGCTGAGAGCCAATGTTCATTGTTGTATCCGGGCACTGCTAAAGTCCTTGTGACCTTGGAGGTTCGCCTACGATGACTCGATGCCATTCGTGGTTTCTCGGGATTAGTCCATGCGTGTGAGTTGACCTGAAAACCCATGGTTACAAAAAAAGGAATATATAAGTCATGTTTGTCAACTATAAACTAACTTATTTTAAAAACCATGTTCGGTTAGTTATAAGTCAATTTTTTGAAATACTGCTTGAAGTAACGTTTCAATAAATATTAGAATTTGCCCTCTTTTTCCCATAATATCTGTTATATTTTTCAATGTTGTAAAAGGCTCGCAACAAYAGCCATTGTGGCGCATTGTGGCTCCAGGCTCGTGTCTGATGCCATGACCCTATGAGCGGTTTTTACAATGCAATATTTACTTCTTTTTTTGTTTTTTTAACTTTTTARTGTCTTATTAAGAGTTTTTACTATTGGTTCGTTGAGCAGAACATTCTTCTTAGAAGTCACCGGTTCAAGTCCTGTAAGGTCATTGAGGATTTTCTTCTTTATTCTTTAGGACCTTTAAATTAGTTGAGGTGTGCGCAAAGTTGACTTAAACATTTTACGATTAAAAAACATATACAAAATATTCATGAATTACCAAATCTAATCTCTCTCTCTCTCTCTCTCACACACACACACACATATATATATATATATTTATATATATACACACACACTGTGGCATATTCAAGGGAGAACTAATTAGTTTGTGGAAATCGTGAGATCTAATATGAACCATTCGTTTGAGATATTTAAGAATAATATGGTAATTCTATTTTTGACAATTAATCAAAATATTTAATTAAATTTTTTAGAAGTAACATTTAATTAAAATTAGTTACCTAATATATCAATTACCTAATATACATCGTATYTTAAAGACGTTTGTGAATCAAARTGTATTATAGTGATAACGTTCATATTGTTTCACGTGTATCACAATGTATTTTTTTTGTTTTATGAAATGTATCATAGTGTGTATTTTCGTTATTTTCATTGTTTTACAAAGGGTATCACATTGTGCATCTTGTATGTATATCTAGGTATCACAGTGAATATCGTTTGTAGGTATCACAATGTGTATTTTATGTTCCCATAAATTTCATCGGAATAAGGTTTGTCAAATAAGATTCGCCAGAGAGAGGGAAATGAGAGATGATAAATGATATTTATAAAATCTTTAAAATACCCTCAATTAATATTTTAAGTTAAAAATTACCAAAATTATTAAATACCTAATTTAACATTTGATTTATGATTGAAATTAAATCTCACAATTGCCACAAACAAAAGAGTTCTCATTTGATTATATATTATATATATATATATATATATATATATATATATATAATATGTACAAACCTACCAAGGTCTAAAAATATCCCATGTGACATGAATAAAATGTGGTAAAAATAAAGTTACAAGTATCACGTGCTAGCACGTGGCCCCATAAGTTGTGGAATAAATTGCCAMTTTTGAGTGTCAGAAGCTATGGATCAAATAAATATTAGCCTCTAAAAATAATATAATTATTATTTATTTTTTTGAAATATTATTTTTACTTATTTAATTTAAAACTTTACAACATATGAGATACTAAAATATTTATGTATTTAAATATTTATTTTAAATAAAACTAATTTTAACGAGCATGATAACGATTGAGAACTTATTTCGTAAGAGACATAACAAGAACCAAAAATCTTACCTTATAAGTGAGAATCGASTAGCGTTTATCAGGTAAATGATTATCAACAATCCATTTTGATTGTCGATAATATCACTTGGTGAGGTAATTGAGAGGGATGTTCTTGTTGATAAACATTTTGGGGTCGTTTAYCAAACACTTACCCGGTAAGGCGTTTACTGACAAAATTTAACACTATCATTGACTTAGTGGGTAAGATTTTAGTCCACCAAAACGGTATCGCATAGAACAATTTACCCGGTAAACGTTTACCGTGGTAAGAGTCGTCGCCATCACTTACTGGGTAAGACTCTTGGTCCGTGTCTCGCTCTTACCGGGTAAGATTCTTGGTCCTTAYCATATTCATCCGTAAAGATAATATGACTTGGTATTCACTTACCTGAGTAAGCGTTCGGTAAACGGCCCCTTACTCTGTAACTGTTTGCTACACGGCCCCTTAAAAAAATTACAGTTCGAAGTTAGAGGTAATGATGAAAAGACTTGAATTTATTACTGGTTTTAATGATCAGMTTAATAAATATTAAGTACTTAAACGTTTAATTTTTTTCGGTGATTACAATAAATATGACGAACTTCAAACATAATATAATACAAGGTGAATTATTAAATAAAAACCATAAAAACGTTTTAAGTTTGTTATAATTAATATCAAAATATTTTGACATGATTTTTTCCATTAAAAGTTATATGATAGAATGTATTAATTGTTTCACGTAACTCTGTGTTCTCATTATAAAAAAAATACATCTGAAACTTTTTTGTTTATACTGCGGTGTGGAACGAAAAATACAGGTTAAAAAGGTTCATATTGTGAAGACAAATGCATGTGAAATTAATACATTGTGAAACAAATATATGCAAAACAGTACATTAAATCATAGTGTAACGAGAAAAAATACGTTGAAACTGGTTTTCACGGGTTTGTAACCTTTTTGTGGTGCTCACATGATTAACCACTTATAATACAATGGGCTTCATATCCCGACAAGATATGAGGGTACATAAATATAAAACCGAAAATAAAGAAGAAACCGAAATCGAACCTTAAACTCAATTATTGCATATAAAAAATTATTTGGGAATTTAATCATCGTGTTTGTCCAACAAAAAATGAACATGGTCACATGGAAAATTATTTGGGCACYGGATTTTGCCCATCATCGGGAAAACATGTTACATTATTTGTTACCAAAACAGGTTTGTTAATAAACATTTACGTGTAGTTTTTATATATATATTTTTAACAGTAATACAAATACCTAGAAGTGTACAGTTGTAGTGGGAATGTTAGAAGATGAAAACACCTTTGGTGATCGAAAAACACTTTTCACCATTCACTATGAAAGCACGTGTAACTGATATGCGTGTTATATATATATATATATATATATATATATATGTTTGTTAACCAATTTATTTGTCTTAATTATACAAACGTGTTGTAAGTTATATTATTTGTGGTTGTTCATATATGAATGTATTTTGAGAAATAATCAATAACACTTCAACAGTTAACATCCTTAATCAAACGAGTTCATTGCGTCTGTATATTTTACAATATGATTATGGATGATCAACATGAACATAGAAACAATCAATATGCATGAACGTGATATATATATATATATATATATATATCTTCACATTACAAGTACATCAGTTAGATTTCATATCAAATTTATTAATATATGATAGTAGCACAAAGAACGAATGGTTCATAACAACTGTGGAAATGTCAAAAGACAATAACACCTTTAGTATCGAATAACATTACACATTATTCATTATTAAAACTTAAGCATGTGTTTAATACATATTCCTTTTCATAGAACATGTTTATATATATATATATATATATATATATATTCTTAATATTTTAACAATAACATCTAAAATGAATAACACAACTATCTGGAAAAGTTACAAAAGACAAAAATACCCTTACTGATCAGATAAAATTTTAAATGAGTAATTATTAAAACTTAGACGTGCAACGTAGTACATATTTGTTTTCATGTAAAGGGGGATGATGCACAACTATTATGGAACAGTTAAAAGATGGCAATATCCTTTCTGGTAAAAATACAGATTCTGAATTATTTATTACTGAAATTTAAACGTGTAACATAATAAACATTCCTTCCCTTATGAGTCTACCAATTTGATTCTATGTAATTTAATACGAACGACGAGTGATGCAAAACTGTTGTGAACAATGTTAAAAGACAAAAATACCCTTAATGATCTAATAACATAATAAATTATTCGTTACTAAAATTTAAACATGTAAACATAATATATAGTTATTTTCACTAGAAGGGTACTCACATAACGCAGCGAGATACATCTTGATTTTATTGTTTCGTTTTTTTTTTGTCTCGATTGATGTTATAATACGGTTTTATTTGGTCTTTGAGAAAGTGATAATGTTTTTATTTTTGAATAAAATATAAATACGAAAATATCATAAAATATTGAAATTTTTTATTGATATTAGTACCAAACTAACTATTATTTTTTTTTTTTGTGTATTTCCGTAATGCATTTTTTTGGTTTAATAATATAACTTTTTATAAAGATAATAATTATGTATTTTGTTAKAACTCAATGATTATCCTAATTATATTTTAGATTTTTTATATTTAAAATGAAATGTTTATCCTTTATTTGATTATGTTTATCTGAAGTTAGTTATATGAATTCAAATATGAAGCTTTAAAAAGTCATACTTATGCACAAATTTACCTGTAATATTGAATTTTAAGTAATATACATCAATAAACAGTACTTCATGCATAAAAAATGACTTTTAAGAGTTTTTGTCAAATGTTTTATAATATAGTATATAGATACAACCAATTATATAGCTTATCAATTATATTTTATACGTAGTCTGGCATTAACGGTGCACAATTATCGTGGACAACACTAAAAGACAAAAATACCTTTAATAACCAAAAAAGCAAACAATAAACATAATATAAATTACCAATCATATTTTATACACGGTTTAGTAATATTTTAACAATTGAAAAGAGTGCATAATCGCTTACCGATCGAGCGCTAGATGAACGGGACTAAACGGTCTGCCAAAACTGTGGGATGTAAAAGTACATCGGTATGGGAGCGTTCCGCATCAGTCGGTTCGGATCTCCAGATAGTTTCACCCAAACTTCATCCTGATAATGGATAGATCACCCAGGTTTGAGTCCACAAGCAGAGTACCAATTGTAACAGTTGTTATTGAAAATGTTAAAAGACAAAACTACCCTTGGTTATGAAGATCCTGTCAAATCATTCATCACCAGAAATGATAATCTTTTTCATACAACGAGTTTATTAATTTGATTTTATACGTACTTTCTCAATATTTTTAACAGTAATACAACAACGACGGGCAGAAACGTGACGTGGATAATATTAATTGACAAAAATATCCTTAGTGGTCGAACAACGTTTTAAATTATTCGTTACCAAAACTTAAACATGTAAAACGATATATTCTTTTTCAGATAACGAATCCACCAATCATCTTATGTATACAACTTCACGGTATTTTGACAATAATAAATAACGAACAACGTACGTTTATGGTGAATAATGTAGAAAAGGGATACAACGTTAGTGGTTCACGAATTTCGATAAAGGGTAAAAAGGTCAAAAAGATGATTTGGATTTATACCCATGGAGGAAATAATCACCATCCTTTCTTGATACTTAGTTTTTAAAAATTAATATAAAAATAATAAACTAACACTTTTTAATGATTTTATGAGTCACTCGTTTGTCTAAAAGGGGCTCTTATTATTTTAATATTTTATAATAAAAATATAATTATTTTAATAATAAAATATAATTATTTATTTAAAATATTATCATATTATTAAAAAAGTAATAAATAACACATCGTAGGACTTCACAACTCACTTTGTCCGTTAAAATTGACTCATGTTTTATGATAAAATATACGTAATATTCTTATTTTAATTTAATTTTAATTAAAAAATAAAATAAAATACATAAAATTTAATTTAATTTAATTTTAAAACTTCCTCCCATCTATTTCTTCCCGTAATATATATATATATATATATCTATATATCTATACTATATTATAAAACATTTGATAAAAACTCTTAAAAATCATTTTTTATACGTAAAATGCTGTTTATTAATGCATATTACTTAAAATTCAAGATTGCAAGTAGATTGTGCGTAAATACAAMTTATTAAAACTCCATATCTGAATTCGTGTAACTAACTACATATAAACATAATCAAATACAAGATAAACATCTCATTTTAAATATAAAAAATCTAAAATATAATTAGGATAATCATTGAGTTATAACAGAATACTTAATTATCATCTTTATAAAATATTATTATTAAACCAAAAATAAATTTTTTCGTTATTAAACTTAAATTAAATTATAATAAAAAAATAAATTAAAGAAATTACATAAAAAATTAAAACTTTTAAAAACATTGATATATTTTTTTTTTCAAATTTTTATGATATCTTATTCAAAAATAGAATCATTATTGTTTTCTTAAAAATATATAAAATCGTATTATAATATCGACAAAGACAAATAATAAAATAAAACATTAAAATCAAGATGTGTTTTGCTGCATTACACGAGTACTCTTCTAGTATAATTAAATGTGTACATAAAATAAACATGTTGCAAACTATAGTTTATAACGAGGGTAAATACATGAGAAAATAACATACTTTGACTTGATTCTTATTCTGGGTAACGTACTTTCAAAACTTTCATTTTGGTACATAAGATGTAAAATTTTAAACATTTAAGTACCCGCATAACACGTTAAAGCATTAACCGGTTACCATGCTGATGTGCGAGTGATATAGTATCCAGCTCAGTATTATTTACTGAAGCATTAACCGGATACCACATCAGCATGATATACTGGTTAATGCTTCAACCGTTACCCGAGTACTTAAATGTTTAAAACTTTACATATTAGATAACAAAATGGAAGTTTTGAAAGTACATTACCCAAAATAAGAATCAAGTTAAAGTTMGTTACTTCTTCATGTAATTTACCTTAAAAAACAGTATTATAACTACAACTTCTTATCTGATAAGATATAAAGTAATAAATAACTGTAATAATAACTGTAAAAAGAGTAATGTATAATTATACACATTTAATCATTTTCCTATCAGAAAGTTCCATGCCAAGATCATAAATTCAGTGTTTTACTGTTTGTAGATTAAATTGAGTTTCTTAATTTTGGGTTCAAATTTTAACATTTTCTATTTGGAAGGAATTGTGGGTTTTAACGCAGCCAAACAAAGACAAACATGTTATATATAGTGAGTGGGCATACAGCAATGATCCCATCATAAAACACAGTCAATTGAAATTGACACTCGTATGCTCTGAAACTGCTGATTATGATTCGCAATATCCCCCATTGGAGAGTATAATTACACCTTCATAATCTCCTCAAATTCGATTCTTGAAGAAATAGGCGGCAACCACATTCATCGACTTCATGATCTGCTGTTTTGCACTCAACGCCGGTGGATGGTGGTGAAATCGGAAATATTTTTCTCGAAATTGCTCGGGCCGGCGGTGGGGGAGGTCTAGAGTGACTGTGTGAGCTGCTTTCCATTACACACACCAGTTTTTATTGTTTTTTGACATTAGGAAAACCCACAGATAGTCGGTTTTTTGGATTTTTCTGGTATTGGGTTTTGATCGGATTTCGATTTTTTTACCTCAGGAATCCTCTCTCTCTCCTCTTGGGTTTGTCTGGGTCTGTTTCTGTAGGGATAATCACGCAAGGAAGAAGAAGAAAACAAAAAAAAGGTGAGAGGAGAGAGAAGGGGGGAGAGAAATTATATAAGTTTTTTGTTGTTGATAGTCCGTGTTGGATTTGAAGATGAAGGTGATCTTTGTCTTCATTTGCTAATTTCTCTGCAGTTTGATTTTAGTCTTTTTCTTTAGAATGCCCCCCATCTGTTTGATTCATTGCCACATGGTCTAATGCTCTTGCCACGATTGAAATCAATCTTACTATTAAATCACTCACTGTTTTCATCGTCTTGATTCCATTCCCAATCCCAATTCCAATTTTAAAAACCATCTTGATAGTCTTCACTGAGATTAATGATTCCTATGATAATGGGTATGAAACTCATGGGTTCTGACAAAGCTTTGAGGGTCTTGGAGCTCACTGCAACTGGGTTCAATTTGACATTGATGGTCCTTTCAGTTTTGATTGTTTTCGGGAGAAAGATTGCGGTTTATGTTCGTCGAAATAGGGTCAGGAAAGAGGACGCAGATGAGGTTGGGAGTAGGGTTTCCTTGATCAGTGATAATGGAAGAGTTGGAGCTGCTGTAGAAGCTGAATTTCTCAATGTCGAAATCGGTAAAGCTTATAAAGCATCAGTTTATTGTTGCTTTTATGTTCTACTTCTACAGACTGTGGTTTTGTGTTATGATAGTGTTTGTTTGATTACAAAATCTGCACAATGGGAAAAGGGTGTGAATTGGGAACCTCTGTTGTTGCCTGGAGCCCAGTTTTTAGCCTGGTTTCTTTTGACCTTTTCGACACTTAATTGTAAGGCAAAAACCCTTGAAAGATTCCCATTACTTATGAGGGTATGGTGGGTTACTTCTTTTATCATCAGTTTATGTACCCTTTATCTTGATGGGAAGGAATTTGCAATTGAAGGCTCAAAACACCTGAATTCTCATCTTTTAGCTAATCTTGCAGCCACCCCAGCTCTTGGTTTTCTGTGTTTTGTTGCTTTAAGAGGTGTTACGGGTATTCGTGTTATTGGTTCTGATCTTCAAGAACCATTGTTGGTTGAAGAAGATGCAGGATGTCTTAAAGTCACTCCATATAGTGAGGCTGGTCTCTTTAGTTTGGCCACATTATCGTGGCTAAACTCTCTTCTTTCCATCGGTGTAAAGAGACCACTCGAGCTTAGAGACATCCCACTTCTTGCTCCAGAAGATCGCTCAAAGTTCAATTACAAGATTCTAAATTCGAATTGGGAAAGATTAAAGGCTGAAAGTGTCGAAAACCAACCTTCTTTAGCCTGGGCTCTACTTAAGTCTTTCTGGAAAGAAGCAGCCAAGAATGCCATTTTTGCAGGATTATACACTCTTGTATCATACGTAGGCCCCTATATGATCACTGATTTCGTTGATTTCTTGAGTGGAATTGAAAGATTCCCTCATGAAGGTTATGTTCTTGCTGGTGTGTTCTTTGTAGCTAAATTGATTGAAACTTTAACCACCCGCCAGTGGTATCTTGGTGTCGATATTCTAGGAATGCATGTGAGATCAGCTCTCACAGCCATGGTTTACCGAAAGGGACTCAGGCTTTCTAGTTCAGCTAGACAAAGTCACACCAGTGGCGAAATCGTAAATTACATGGCGGTCGATGTACAAAGGGTAGGGGATTACGCTTGGTATCTACACGACATTTGGATGCTACCTATGCAGATCATTCTTGCACTTGCAATTCTTTATAAAAGTGTCGGTATTGCCTGTATTGCAACGTTAATCGCCACCATTCTATCAATAGTCATAACAATCCCTCTAGCAAGAGTCCAAGAACTTTACCAAGATAAATTAATGGCTGCCAAAGATGATAGAATGAGGAAGACGTCTGAATGTCTTAGAAATATGAGGATTCTTAAATCGCAAGCGTGGGAAGATAGGTATAAAGTGAGGCTGGAAGAAATGAGAAGTGTTGAATTCAAGTGGCTTAAGAAGGCTTTATATTCACAGGCATTCATCACTTTCTTTTTCTGGAGCTCGCCCATTTTCGTGGCTGCGGTCACTTTTGGAACTTCAATCTTGATCGGTGGTCAGCTAACAGCTGGAGGGGTTCTTTCGGCTTTAGCCACTTTCAGGATCCTCCAAGAACCGCTTAGGAATTTCCCTGATTTGGTTTCGATGATGGCTCAAACAAAAGTGTCACTTGATAGAATCACGGGTTTCTTACAGGAGGAAGAGTTGCAAGAAGATGCAACTATTGTATTACAAAGAGGCATGTCGAATATGGCAATAGAAATCAAAGATGGCGAATTCCAGTGGGATGCATCTGCTCCAAGGCCAACGTTATCTGGTATTCAGATGAAAGTTGTGAGAGGGATGCGTGTGGCAGTCTGTGGCAGCGTCGGGTCCGGGAAATCTAGCTTTCTTTCTTGCATTCTTGGTGAAATTCCCAAAATCTCTGGTGAAGTAAGTCCTAAATCTATATATCACTACAACAAAATCGGCTTTATAGGATGCCAAATATGTCCAAGTGTCTTAATATATTGCTTTATAGAATTTAAGTTTATAAAACCATACAATTGTACATCATATGTAGAAGTGTTACAATAAGTTGATAAGACGTACTTGGGCATCCTAACAAGTTTTTTAGGCCACTTTTGAAATAAAGTCTCCTATTAGATTTTCTATAAGACACTTTTTAGAAGTGTCCTATGAACACACCTTTTTCTAGGCACTTGTTTTTATAAGAGACTTTTTAATTATGTCATATAAAAAAAACTAATTGGATGCTTCATTCCAAATTGTCGTAAAAAACTGGTTAGGATGTCCAAAAACGTTCTATCAACTTATTATAAGACCTTTATATAGTATGCATAATTGTTTGGTCCTATAAAGCGGTCTATTAGGACATTTAGAGGCCGTTTGGTTGGTTTTCCATCAAGTAGTATGGATAAAGTTGTCTGTGTTGATTAAATTAGTCTGTATAGATTGGGGAGGTTTTTGTTTGGGAGGGTTGTTTCATGGATGGACGGAGCGTGTTTTAATTGGAAGGGGCAGATTCCGGAAAAATTTGGCTTTCTGCATAAAGCTCCTTCCTAGAAGCATACTGAATAAGCTACTTTCTATATAATTTAGCACTACCAAACTGTCATGTATAGAAAACTGAATAAGCTGTGAGTCCCATTAAGCTCATTAAGCTGCTACCAAACGGACCCTTAGGCATATTGGGCATCCTATAAAGCCAATTTTGTTGTAGTGTGTCTAAACTTGAGTTTTTAGATGTTTTATGGTTTTTTGAAGCCGTATTAACGTGTTTTTTTGTTTCTTTTCTACTGTGGTTTAGGTGAGAATATGTGGGTCTGCAGCTTATGTATCTCAGTCAGCATGGATACAATCAGGAAATATAGAAGAAAACGTTCTATTCGGTAATGCAATGGATAAGGCAAAGTACAAAAGAGTACTTCATGCATGTTCACTTAAAAAAGATTTGGAGCTTTTCTCACACGGGGATCAAACCATCATCGGTGATCGAGGCATAAACTTGAGCGGTGGCCAGAAACAAAGGGTACAGCTAGCCAGAGCACTTTATCAAGATGCGGACATTTATCTACTTGATGATCCATTCAGTGCCGTGGATGCACACACTGGATCAGAACTTTTTAAGGTTCGAATTACTCATAAGAGTATCCACAGCCTATATTTTACCGAGTTTTGAGATTGATCTAACGTTAAATTTGGTATTTCAGGAATACATATTGACAGCATTGGCTGCTAAGACAGTAGTTTTTGTAACTCACCAAGTCGAATTTCTTCCGGCTGCTGACTTGATTCTGGTAAAACCTTCTTTTGTATATCTTTAAGTGTGTGTTCCTGATGGGGTTTTGTTCGTTATCAAAATTGCAACATTAATTGGGCACATAGTTATATAGAAGTGTGTGATCATAGCCAAAAGTCCCAAATGCCTCCCATGATAAGATAAAGATATCTTGTGAACCAAAATTGATGAACATTCGAGGCCTTTAATGATGATGATGCAAAAAACGAGTAAGCTTGCCAGAAAAATGAAATGTTGCAATTTTCATGATCCTTAACACGAAGGTTTAATATGTAAAGCATGATATCATTTTCAAGTTCTTTCTTCCAACTATGAGTAATCTAAACAATCTTTCTACCAAAAATGGTGGAAAGGAGTAAAGGGTTGTTTCTGCAACTCAAAACTATGACCTATCAAAAAGGAAGGATCTTTAACTCAATAACCATCAGCATAGGATAAAAATGCATATCTTTCAGACGATCCTTAAACACGAAGGTTTAAATTCATAAAGCATCATATCATTTTCAAGCTCTTTCTTCCAACCATGAGTAATCTAAACAATCTTTCTACCAAAAATGGTGGAAAGGAGTAAAGGGTTGTTTCTGCAACTCAAAACTATGACCTCCCAATAGATAAAGGAACGATCTTTAACTCATTAACCGTCATCATAGGATGAAATGCATACTTTTTCGATATATGATGATAGTATTACTTTATTACCTTGAATGTTTTCCTAGGAAAGTTATCAGAAACTACTCTGATTTGAATGATGTATGCGTGCATATGGGATTAATATCGTCACTCTTTTCATTTTTTACGTTGCAGGTTCTTAAAGAAGGCCAAATCATTCAGGCTGGAAAATACGATGAACTTTTGCAAGCGGGAACTGACTTTAACACTTTGGTTTCAGCTCACCAAGAAGCAATTGAAGCCATGGATATCTACAATCATTCTGATGATGAGTCAGATGGTCACCATCCTCTCGATGGATCGATAACAAATTGTGAGTCAGTTGGAACCAGTATGGATGCCATGGCAAAGGTTCCTAATGAAAATGCATCCATTTCAGACCACAAAGCCATCAAAGAGAAAAAGAAAGCAAAACGTTCACGAAAAAAACAGCTAGTTCAAGAAGAGGAAAGGGAACGTGGGAAGATTAGCATGAAGATTTATCTATCATATATGGCTGCAGCGTATAAGGGTTTATTGATTCCACTTATTATCATTGCCCAAATTTTATTTCAGGGGCTTCAGATTGCTAGTAACTGGTGGATGGCTTGGGCTAATCCACAAACAGAAGGGGACACAGCTAGAGTTAGTAATTTAGTGCTAATTGCAGTTTATATGGCCCTTGCTTTTGGAAGCTCGTGGTTTATATTTGTTAGGGCAGTTTTGGTAGCTACATTCGGTCTAGCTGCTGCACAGAAACTGTTTCTGAAAATGCTTATTAATGTCTTTAGGGCACCTATGTCGTTCTTTGACTCTACTCCAGCAGGGCGGATACTGAATCGTGTATGTATACATTCTCTCTTTTTTTTGCAATACTTCATTTTCTGTTTCCGTAATTGTTTATGTGACACGGGTTGGGTTCGGGGGAAAACCACAAAAAAATGGAAAATTGAGAACCACCCTGATAACCATTCATTTGTCCGTCATGCATATGTGCATAAAAGGTAATTTGTCCGGATGTATATGTGCATAGAAACCAGAAAACATTTTCAATAACTCTTATGCACATGTGCATACTAGACAAATGAATGGTTATTGAGGCGCTCCTCAGTTTTCCATTTTTTTTTTGTTTTCCCTTGAACCTGAGTCTATGTGACATATCAGGTATTTGTTGATTTACTGGGCTTGTTTGCATTTGGTTTATCAGGTATCCGTTGATCAAAGTGTTGTTGATCTTGACATTCCTTTTAGACTTGGGGGATTTGCTTCGACCACGATCCAACTTCTTGGTATAGTCGGGGTAATGACTCAGGTTACATGGCAAGTGCTGCTTCTTATTGTCCCAATGGCAATCGCGTGCTTGTGGATGCAGGTGATTACATTACTTTTGACCACTTTGTACCGTAAAAGTCAAAACCAAACCAAAAGACCCAAGAAATCCCACACAGGTTTGGGGAGGGTAAGATGGGGAGGGTAAGATGTATGCAGACCTTATCTCTACTCCAGGTGGTAGAAAGTACCAAAAGGGTCATTGGCCTAGTGGTTACCAAGTTACCTGTAGACAACCTCCCTGGAGGTCAAGCGTTCAAACTGTACATGAGTATTTGTAGTATATAAATATTAGAGGGAGGTTCAGCAACTCCCAAAAAGTGAAAAACTGAGGAATACCCTGCAATGATTGGAGTTGTTTCTTGGTTTTTATGCATGTGTACATGTTATGCACATGTGCATACAGTACAAATCTATAATTACTTATATGCACATGTGCATACCTTCCGGATGAACGGTTACCGGGGTGTTCCTTATTTTTTCATTTTTTGTGGTTTTCCCTGAAACTGACTCATGAATATTATATACTTCAAAAGGGGGGTAGAAAGACTGTTTTCGTGAAGACCACTTTCATAAAATCTACATATTTTTAATGAATCATCAGTTGGCTAATGATTCATTTCGTGTTTTATGGATGCAGAAATACTACATGGCTTCATCAAGGGAGTTGGTCCGAATTGTTAGCATCCAGAAATCTCCGATCATCAATCTTTTTGGAGAATCCATTGCCGGAGCAGCCACAATTCGAGGTTTTGGACAAGAAAAAAGGTTCATGAAGAGGAACCTCTATCTTCTTGATTGCTTTGCTCGCCCGTTCTTCTGTAGCATTGCAGCTATTGAATGGCTCTGCCTACGCATGGAGTTGATATCAACCTTCGTATTTGCTTTCTGTCTGGTTTTGTTAGTCAGTTTTCCCCGTACAGCTATAGATCCTAGTAAGTACTTTCTTTCACTCACATTTTTTCTATTTAAAGATATATATCCGAAGACATTGTTTGGCAAAAATAAGCTAGCTTATTTTCGAGGTACATGTTTGGATGCAAATAAGCTAGCTTATTGAAACGCTACTTGGAGCAACGCTTTGGTAGCTCACTTTTTTTTATTACTCTTATTAATATTAATTATTATTTATTCATATTAATTATAAATAAATATCAATAAAATTTAAATATTACTAATATTAATAAATATTAATTAATATAAATTGAAAATTAATTTTTATCAATCTTAATTATACATTATACATTAATATTATTGATTAATTATTTATTATAATCATTTTTCATATCAAATATTTTTTTTAATTATTATTCAATATATTTAGTTATCAAAATGCAAATATAACAATTTTAACAATGTTTATGTAACATAAAAATTAAAGTTATAAACCACAAGGGTGGTGTCTGATTGGTTTGAGTTTGGCTACAAAGGTCAAAAGTGCTTGGAGGTCCCAGGTTCAAATCCAATGAGGAATAAAATTTCTCTTGTGGCCATGGAGGTTCAAATGCAGTGACTCCGGGTTACCCGCAAACCAGGTGGTCATCTTGGGATTAGTCTGCTCGCATAGCGGGTTGGATATCCAAGCTAACAAAAAAATAAAAATAAAATTCTACTTATTTTGTTTCATATACAATGAAAATGTGTTAAATAATTTGAATAAAATATTTAATTTAATTATTAAATATATTTTTTGAAAAATTATTAATTAATTAAGGATAT
>NC_037532.1:2289428-2304434 GCF_001531365.2 Cynara cardunculus var. scolymus | reverse complement strand
ATCTTGTTTGTATTAGTTAAGATATTATATTATTTAAGATTTGTTTTAGTTATACTTTGAAATATTATAATTGATTAATTTTTCAAGATGTCATTTTTGGTCATTTTATATTCTTATCAGCTAGTATTTGCCAAACATGATTTGTTCATCAGCTAGCTTATCAGCTAGTTTGCCAAACATAGCCTAATCCTTGTGGTTCATAAAAATAAGGTTTTACTATTTAAAGATGCTCTTTTTTTGTGAAATATGGATCCATATTTAGGTCATGTTTGACAACCATAAGCTAGCTTATTTTGAGCTTATTGAAAAAACCGCATTCGGTTAGACGTTAGCTATGTTGTTATAACAGTCAAAATATGAAATCGCAGTCAAGATTGTGGTTTGAAAGTCAATTTTCACATAAACAAATAACTAAATAATTGACTAATGAAGTCTTTAATTTGTTGGACTAAAATAAACCCATGCCAAGTCCAAATTCCAAATAAAATCCGACAAAAGTTGCTTAACACCAAAACAACCCATCTACAGATAGCGTATGCGTAAGCTATTTAGTGTTCAAAATGCGGTCATTTAGTGGTCAGTAGCGCCGCTAATTGAGGGACCGCTTTATGACCACCACTATTTGCCCAATGACCGCTAGCCACTATAGCTGCGCAATTAAAAACTAGGACATAAGCTAGTTTTTTGGAACGCTACTTGAAGCTCCCGGGGCTTTTTTGCCACTTTTTTCCAAGTATGCCATTTATATTTTTCCAATTAAGTTTCTTAACATGTCCTTTTAGGTCATTTTACATTGTCATCTAGCTTATAAGCCAGTTTTTAAGAAACATGACTAGTTTATTAGGTAACAACTAGCTTTTAGTCAGTTCCGTCTTGTCTGGTCCAAATCATGTCTGCATACCAAAGACTACCTAACGGCCATAACCCGCATGAATGTTTTTGAGGCACTGTTTCAGCTCTGGTTTTTGGCCTATTTGAGTGTTCTTTTCAACCCTAATTCGATTGTCTTCCATTAGTTTATGAATTGATGTGAAAAGCCTATATTCAGCATTTGTTCTTATTGAAGGTTTACTTCTCTGTTAGGTATGGCGGGTCTGGCTGTAACTTATGGCCTGCAACTGAATGCTCGTTTATCACGGTGGATACTTAGCTTTTGCAAGCTTGAAAACAAGATTATTTCCATAGAGAGAATTCATCAATATTGCCACATTCCTAGTGAAGCCCCTCCTATCATCGAAGGAAGTCGTCCCCCGCCCTCATGGCCCGAAGAAGGAAAAATTGAAATTACAGATTTGAAGGTATTTATCACAATATTCGACAAGGGGAAGGTTCAAATGAGAACCATAAATATTTTGAGAACCGAGAGAACCAGGATATGTGTTGATGCATATATATTTAGACTCATGTTTAGGGGAAAACCACAAAAAGTAAGAAAACTAAGGAACACCTAATAACCAGTCATTTGTCCTGTATGCACATGTGCATAAAAGTAATTGAAAATGTTTCTTGGTTTCTATGCACGTGTGCGTTTTATGCACATGTGCATACCAGACCAATGGATGGTTATTATTGTATTCCTCAGTTTTCCCTTTTTTGTAGTTTTACCCTGGACCCAACCCTATATATATACACAATACATACATATATGAATTTCAGTGAGTATATGCACCAATGCATATGTATTTGCATATATGGTATATATACATTGATAAACCAAACCAAACGATCCCGGTTTAYCCCACCCAGTAGTGGGGTCTTAGGTCTACTCGATATATACATTGATGGATATACTAATTGACAAATACATATTTTGATGATGTATATGCACTACTGCATATACTGGTTGTCACAGTTTTCAAAATACTTTGGTTCTAATTCATGTCATATTTTAGCTTTGCCTCTAGATTTTGTGACATGCCATACTTGTTATCACATACTAATTTTAATAACTATACCTTAAACAACCATAATTTCTTGAATCTTTGAAGGAAAGACCCTTTCTTTTCTAGATGTGTTTTTTATATGCTTCCCTTGATCCAAAAACAATAAAATATCAATCTTTTCTGAAAAAATGTTATATTTCATAGGTTCGTTATAAGGAAAATCTTCCTGTGGTGCTCCGTGGCGTGACATGCGAATTTCCAGGAGGGAAGAAGATTGGGATCGTTGGACGTACAGGAAGTGGTAAATCGACTTTGATTCAGGCACTGTTTCGACTCATTGAACCAGAAAGTGGCCGAATTATTATAGATAATATTGATATTTCATCCATTGGTCTACATGATCTACGTGGCCGGCTTAGTATCATTCCGCAAGATCCTACCTTATTTGAAGGGACCATCAGGGGCAACCTTGATCCCCTTGAAGAACATTCGGATCAAGAAATCTGGGAGGTTAGATATTTACTTTCGACTTTTTGGATTTTTAGGATATTGATGTTATAGATTATTGGCAACATATTCAAGAGTTCGAGTCTGCATACATCTTTGGGTGTGTTTGTTAGCAGCTTAATGAGCTTAATGGGACACAACTTATTCGGTCAGCTATACGTGACTGTTTGATAGTGTCTTATTGATATAGATAGTGGCTTATTCAATAAGCTTCTCAGGGGAGCTTTATGCAGAAAGTCAAGTTTTTTCTAAACCTGCCCCTCCCAATTACAACACATGCTCCTTTCATCTATATGAAAAAACTGTTCCAAACAAAAATCTTTCCAATCTATACAGACAAATTAATCAACACAGACAGTGTATCCATATATGACTTAATAGAAAACCAACCAAACATCCCCTAACTATCCCTAGACCCCACCTCAGGTGGATTAATGTGGGATATACTGGGTTGTTTCGTATGGTTCATATTCATGGGTTATAAGATGTACTCCTTCCGTCCCGTGAAAATTGCAACAGTTGACTTGCCATATTCTTGTTTGACTATTTCTCAAAAATCTAATATACCGTTCAACAACAAAAAAAAGCTTTGGAGTCTCGTAGGCCCAAATCAATACCATCAATTTGTATGTTACTATGATGATGGGCAAATAGGTAATTTAACGTGAAAAAGGAAATATTGCAGTTTCCATGGTGGTGGTGGTGGGGTGTATGTGAATCTTGATCTTATGAACAAGAAACCTATTGCTTCTGCCTTCTGCTAATACTTTGAACAATTACAAACCGAGAAAATGTTAAATGGTTCCAATTCAAATTGCTTTTATGTTACAAAATGCTGCTAACTGAACCGGATTCTACATGAATTTACTTCGAGGATCAAACACTTTCACATGGAATAAACACATGTTTGTTATGAATAGGCACTCGATAAATCTCAACTTGGAGATACAGTTCGCGAGAAGGAGCAAAAGCTCGATGCACCAGGTATGTTTTACATGATCTTTTGGACTTGAATCTAAAAGCTTTAATTTTGATGCCATTTTCAAGCAAGAAAATGGAAAAAAAAATGAGAATCTTGGACTTCTGTTCAGTTGGGTATGCGGTGATTTGAATTCTTGTTGTGGAATTCTTGCAGTTTTAGAAAATGGCGATAATTGGAGTGTGGGTCAACGACAGCTTGTTTCACTTGGCAGGGCCTTGCTGAAACAGGCTCGAATCTTGGTGCTTGATGAAGCTACTGCTTCAGTTGATTCAGCCACCGATAATCTAATCCAGAAGATCATCCGTCAAGAATTTAAGGACTGTACTGTCTGTACCATTGCTCACCGAATCCCTACTGTCATCGACAGTGATCTGGTCCTTGTTCTTAGTGATGGTACGTATTATTAGCACACCTGAAATATACACTGTTGTTTCATATATGAAATAGATAGAATTGGTTCACATGTGAAGCAAAACATGTTCATAACGACAACACGTTTCATATATGAAACGTACACACCCATAAACAATAATACCTTCTTGGTTGATTTCGCTAGTCTCAACATTTTTGTGGTTCTCATTTGATTTCGCCCCCATTATTTCCGTGGTTCATCAGTTTGCATACATCCTAGATCGTTGCTAGAATTCTTATTAGAAGAAGATAATGGTCGCCCCCATTTATAAGAAACCTACAAACTATAAGAAACAATGATAGATTCAAAATTTCCAATTAGGGTGTGGACTAACATTACATTTTTCTTAATTTTTCTACTTTGTAAAGCACTACAAAGTTTTTAGCAGGCCACATAGATCCAGCCCTGTGAGGAGGATAGAGTGTGTGACAATCGAGGGGTAAAGGGGGAGGGGTAGGCTGAGGAGGATGTGGGATAATTAATTGAGGTCGTACAAGACCGACTTTAGGTAATTTTTTAGGACATGACCTTTGATAGAAGTTCGTGGAGACGGATCAGGGTAGCAGACTAGGGGTGTGGATATGTTGATATAGCATAGACAGGAAGAAAAAGGAATTGAAGGGGGGGGGGGGATAAGGTTAGGGAATCATATTTGTCTTTTATGTTTTTCTATTTTTTTGCACACTTTTCACAAGTCAGGGGTCTTCACGGAAACAACCACTCTACTCTTTGAGATAGAGGTCAACATACATCTTACCCCTCCCAGACCTCACCAGGTGGGATATATTCAGCCAGTTTGGTTTAGAGATCTGCCCCCAATAAGACAAACTAATGATCTTCTCACTGTCAAGATAGCCATTTTTGACTCCTTTAGATCCGTAGTCTTCATGTTCAACACATCTTGTACTCCCTCCGTCTCAAAATAAATGTCAACAATGAAAAAGGCACAGTTTCATAAATGTGTAATGAAAATGACAATTTTACCCTTAACAAATAGAGGGAGTAATGGATTTCTTCGTCTCATAATTAAGGGTAGGATTGGAAAGTAGCTGCTTACTTTTGAAAATGGGCACTTGTTATGGCAAACTAAAATAGAAACGCGGACAGTTATTTTGGGATGAGGAAGTATTATGTGCTTTTACGCTTTAAGAAGTTGCTTTCTTGATCAAGAAAACTCGTTAGGATTTGGAGTTTATATTGGTTTTTATGTGGTTCTTGTAGGGCAAGTTGCAGAATTTGATTCTCCAATTCGACTATTAGAAGATAAGTCATCCATGTTCTATAAGTTGGTGACGGAATACTCATCTAGATCAAGTGGCATCCCGGATTTCTGATACAAATGGCATGCACAAAAAGACACCCTTCCATGAAGAACCGAAGAAGTGGGACCCACGAAAACACGTGCAGGAATCAAAACTTGAGCCTACTTCTGTTTCTCGCGCTTAATATTGATCAAACTGGTGCCAAAAGAGGTACATGCCACAAACAGGTACACCCCCCATGAGCAAATTCACTATGAATCTTGTGATGCACATGTTGTTGACATATTTTGTAACATAAATAATCTGGGACCCGGAAGAAAGTCGGAATTTTTTTGGTAATAATTAGTGAAAACGAGCAACGGTTAACATCTTCTTTCTATCAAATGCAATAAATCAGGTTCTTTTTTAGGATGATTATTGTTAAAGTTCTTTAGGATTGTTCTTCAGAATGGTGTGTTCTGATGAAGTTTCAGTGATCATCAAATGCTTTCTAATGATTTTTTTGACTTTTGGAAAGTTGTCTCCGACCGAGAATTTGATTGAAGCGATATCCATTCATCGTTAAAAGTGGTCGGTTTTCGGTCGTTTTGTTTTGTTTGTATGTAAATACGTCGATGGCATTTGCTTGCGGATAGCGCGATAATTGAGTAGTTTTTGTTAGAGATATGAACAGTTTTGACTTTTATTTGAATGTGGTTTTACACAATGAATAACATTGGACTTGCATTGTTGACTTTTATATATTTGGTTGTTTTTCTATCAAGTCCTGTATGAGTAGAGCCTTATGTGTGGATTAATCTGTCTGTATAGATTCAAAAGGTTTTTGTTTAAGAGAGTTTTTCATAGATGGAAGTAATGCATTTCTTGATTTGGAGGGGCATGTTTGCAAAAAAACTTGACTTTCTGCATAAAGCTCCCTCTATAAGCTTACTGAATAAGCCATTTTTTATATCATTAAGCCACTACCAAACAGTCATGTATAACTAACCGAATAAGTTGTGAGTCACATTAAGCTAATTAAGTGTTGGGGTGATTTAAAGATTGTTTTTTCCAAGATGTGTTAATGGGTTTAAAGTTATTTTCGAAGTCTCGAAATTGATGCTTTATATAATTGTTAATTATAAAATTTAAATAGTTGTCATTGAAATATACTCAGTTAACGTTAAATGCATACTCCGTATGCTTTTATGAATTACGATAATAAGTAAATAATTAGTTATGTACTTATACGTTTGTTTGACGTTCTTTTTATTGCATGTTATAAGAAACTTGTTTTTTGAAAGAAAAGAACACATCGTTGTAAAACGTGTGACGTCTTAATCCGACAATTTCATCAAATTAGTTGCCAACAAGAAGAAAAGTTTTCGGGTCATCTTAATCCGACCATGATTTACACTACCATTTAACAATCATATATCACCACCGAAAATTGACAACCACCATCCCGCTCGTCGCTCAACCGTCATCACCTGAAAACATCACTGCCGAGACAAACACCACCAACAACGAGTAATTTGACCAAAATGTCCCTAAAACTACCTTAGGGGACTGTTTACCAAATTTTCTATTAAGTCTTGTATGGATAGATACAATGGAGAAGCAATCAATTTGGAGAAGTAGTTACCTATGGAGAAGAGAAATCGTGAATGGGAAGAAGAGATCGGCTAATGAAGAATAGATGGGCTAGGGTTCTTTTCTCAAATGAAAGGCGTGTTTTATTACAAGGGTAGGATTGTCCTTTTTTCGGCTGAATGTGGGTAAGAGGGGTTTTTGTTTTGTACGAATAAGCCTATATTTGTGTGAATAAGCCGCAAGTAAACACACCGTTTTGGCTGTGCGAATAAACCCATTTWTTCATTAAGCTCATTAAGTCCTAAGTAAACACACCCTAGTGYCACATATTATCATTGCTTAAGCCCAATAATATGCTCATACTTTTATGATTTTATTCATTTCAATTTTAATTGAATTAGTTTACATGAATGGCTTATTGGAGATAGAGAACGAAAGAAAAAACACAGAAAGAATGTCAACACATAGCGGATTTTTTTGATTCATTTATATAAAAACGGGTCGATTGGATATAAATTATATCTCTTTTCTACAACATAAGTTTGTGTTTTTGATTGTGTTTCATAAAAACTGCGAAAAGGATTTATAAAATGGGAGTCGTTCAATTCCAAACATGYTGTTTTTCTCCATATAACCTCTTTAGTGGTTTTTGTGCTCGTCTTCACTTCAGATCTGCCTCTTGRCCTTTTAATTTTGTGCAATTTCTTGACTTTCTACCCTTTTTTTGGTTGTTTGGTTGTTTTTTGGGTGCTCGACTGATACTTTTAGCCTTTTCTGGCCCCTTTCTTAACTGCATCTTGCAGTTGTTTTTGTTGAAGGGTTTTTTTTATCTATTATATACCGTTTTGTATTTTTACTAATAAATTGTCTTTCAATATATATATATATATATATATATATAATCAAATGAGAACTAAGTAATTTGTGGTAACTGTGAGGTCCAATATGAGCAAATCATTTTAGATAATTAATGTTATTTATTAAAATAAAATAAAGGGTAAATTAGTAATTTGCGTTGATTATTCAATTTACTTTAATTAGTTTAATATTCCAATATATGTATACACACACACACAGACACACATGGACCAAATCCGGTGGCCTTCTCCGACACCCACCACCACTCCGGTGACCTCCTCCTGTCATCTTGTCTGACCAAGACGCTGTCTTCGGTGATCGACCACTGAGTACCAACCTGTGAACATTCCCGACAACTAGTCCCATCTCCCTGTGACCCCCTCACTACCTATCTTCTTTCCCCCCATCTCCGTCACAGTTGGTATCGCAGTGGTACCACAGTTGGTATCGCAGTGGTACCACAGTTGGTATCACAGTGGTATTACAATTGGTATCACAGTGGTCTCAAAGTTTACTTGGTGTGTTTTGGGTATCACATAGTATGTATTTTGGGTATCACATTGTATATCTTRGTGTATTTTGGATATCACATGATGTTCGTTGAAAGCCGGAGGTTGGAGAGACGAGAGATAAAAAATTTAATATACCTAAAATGTTCTTTAATTATAATCTTAAGTTAAATTACCAAAAATATTAGTTTCATAATTTATCCATTAATTTGTGATTGAGATTGGATCTTACTGTTATTATAAACTAATCAATTCCCGTTTGAATAGACCCAAATATATATWGAGAGAAATAGAAGAATAATATAATAAGTTTATAAATACAAATATWTTTTTTTATAGAATTAAAAGAATATCGAAAATAGAAGTTTTAGCTTTGACTTTTAAAAGTCAAAATTAGCTTCAAATATTTAGGGTAGGAGTCCTAATAAAAAGGTTAGAACTGAGGTGGCTTTTTATACACACAGGCGCAAGTTAGAACAGCCCTCTGGGTTTTTTCATCGTATCACAAAATCTCTCCCCTCTTTGGATTGGGAACGATGCAGACGATTTCGAGGAGATTAGCTCGTGAATCCGTTTACTGTCGGCCGGCGATTTACTCGCTTTACCCTACTTCCGATCAGTGTAATCTATTTTATTTAGTTTCATCAATGTATCCATTTCTAGGGTTTGATTCAACTGGATTTSCAGATTTTGTTTTAAATTTGATTTGAACTGATGTAATGCAGATTATGGTGCTTATGATCGGCGATACGCTTCTACGCTTGCCACCAAAGGTGTGGGGCATTTGGTCCGAAAGGGTACTGGTGGAAGATCATCCGTTAGGTATTCCTGTTTCTGTTTTTATTCGTTAAAAGTTTTAATCTTCTTAGTCTTTGACTTTAGTATACTTGGTTTTGAAATTAGCGGGATTTTGGAGATTTGTGAATCTGCAATGACAGTTTTGGCTCACTAGTCACTGGCACGATTTGGTTTGCTAGCCCATAATTGGTTGAACAGTATGAAATCATGTAAAAGATACCTATTCCAATTGCAAAAAAGCTACACCTTGATTGATGTCAAAGCTATTACTCTTCAAATTCAAAATGGAAGTTTGCCAATGCAATACCTGTTGCCAATGTAATACACTAATACTGATGTTATACTCTTCTAAATGGTTGCCATAAAGTAAGACTTTGCTGGCATTTCGCTTTTCTTGTGTAAGTTCATAGTCCATCATCTTTGAAGTTGAAACATAATCCATTTGACATTYAAGTCAAATTACATATTCTTTCTTTCTGAAATGACAAAGATTCATGTCTTCTTTAAACAGTTTGGTGCACTTCTTTTGTAAATTATCATCAATTTTAGTTATTGGTTATCATCTCATTTAATTACTAGACAGTCTTGACTTATCTGCTTAGCATCGTGTAATTGTACTTCTTTTTGGCAATACTTTGTAAAAGTCTGAAACTGAAACACCCTAAAATGGTGAAGAAAAGTGAAAATTTGTACTTTGAAGATGACACAAAGGTATGCATCGGATGTGAAATTTAAATGATCTCATATTGAGTTGCAACGGATAAATKCCTTCGTGATTTTGAACTGATGATGCACATTCTGGTTTTAGATGCGTGTCTGTATAAGTAGTTTGGTGTAAAAACGGGTTACATTTTAGTGTCCTACAACGAGGACTTAAGATGGTGGAGCCAGTTAATTTCCGTGTATGTCCTCACTCCTCCATCACAGAGATCATATTAATGCGTTTGCTATTTTCTTGATTGGCAGTGGCATAGTTGCTACAGTATTTGGAGCTACCGGTTTCCTTGGGCGTTACTTGGTGCAAGAGCTTGGTTAGTGGAAGTTWAAACTTCGGTTTCCTTCCTTTGAAGATTATAGGAACGCTTGTGTTGAAGTTGTGTAATCTGAGAAAATCAGATAATGCTAAAAACTAGTATATCGCAGAGCCATCTTACATTTATTTAGACTGGGAGTTCTTATTGAGCGAGGGAGAAAGCTGTAATCTGAAATTACTTTTGACAAATCGTGTTTTGTGATGCATACTGATATTTATTTTGAATTTATCTGCAGCTAAAATGGGTTCTCAAGTGCTGGTACCTTTTAGAGGTTCTGAGGATTCACCTCGTCATCTCAAACTGATGGGTGATTTGGGACAGGTAACTTAGAACATTGATTGTTGTTCAAAGTTTTTTTTGGTGCTAGAGAACTTGTCATTGCTTGCTTATGCCAAGCATTCCTTTATAACTACCACAGATTGTTCCCATGAAATATAATCCAAGAGATGAAAACTCAATTAAGGCGGTCATGGCCAAGGCAAATGTTGTTATCAATCTCATAGGTACATGGTTAATGTCTTCTTTTGGTGGGTTTCATATGGAGGCTTAGAAGCTTGTTTGACATAGTAATGGCATTTTTCCAGGAAGGGAATATGAAACTAGAAATTATAGCTTCGAGGAAGTGAACCATCACATGGCTGCACAACTTGCAAAGGTAAGTTTGTGCATCTAGTTCCCCACAGTCTTATTGTGACTATTTTTGTTTGTGTTCTTGTTTCTATCTTTTTTGCTGTGACATTTTTTTTACCTATCTCTAGCCCTTTGGATTGACTTAATATGGAGATACTGTTGCCTAACATGGTATGTCATTTGCAGATATCCAAAGAACATGGTGGAATTATGAGATTTATACAAGTTTCTTGTTTAGGAGCCTCTCAATCATCTCCATCCAAAATGCTCCAAGCTAAAGCTGCTGCGGAGAAATCCATCTTAAGTGAACTGCCTGAGGTGATTCACATATTTGATTTGTGTAATAAAAGACGGCTCTGCTGGTTGACTGAACATGCCTCGGGAATTATCTTCAATCTTCTAATGTATCTTATTACTTTGAGCTTGTTGGATTCACTATAATCAGGTTTACTTGTTTGAYCTAGGTTGACAATACTCTATTTCTGCTATGCCTTTAGGGTCAGTTGAGCTGTAATTGCTTGTATGGTTCAACAGTGCTGGAGAAAAAATGAGGGATCATTGGCAATTCCATTCATTTTGATGGCATTTCTAGGATCTTAGCAAAGTTTACTCTAAAAATGTTAACCAAATTTGTACAGATTATAATAGCAGAAATATAATAGACATTTACGGCACGCAAACTAAGTAGTTAACTATTAGCTGAGTTGTATTTTTCAATCATTGGGAACTAATGATTTGCTTGTATTCAGGCCACAATACTGAGACCGGCAGTGATGGTTGGTACAGAAGATCGTATCCTGAATCCATGGGCTCACTTTACAAAGAAATATAACTTTCTTCCGCTTGTCGGCGGTGGAGCTACCAAGTATGACTTAATTTTTCTCCCATCAACTTTTAAATATAATCCTAACACATGAAAAGCAACTTAATTGAATGTTCTAATTAATTATTTTMTAAACAATTTGGTATATATTTGTTGTTTTACAGGATTCAACCTGTATATGTTGCTGATGTTGCTTCTGCAGTTGTTGCGGCTTTGAAAGATGATGGTAGCAGTATGGGAAAACTATATGAACTTGGTGGACCAGATGTTTATACGCTGCATCAATTGGTGATTCTAAGCTCTTTACTCTTTCCATGTTTTGTTGGAACAACTTTTTCTTCCGTCCCATGCAAATTAAGTTTTGTATAATCTGTTGAATTAAGATTTCATTATATCTTTGTTTTGCAGGCTGAACTTATGTACGAAATGATTCGAGAATGGCCTCATTATGTTAACGTTCCTTTCCCTATTGCTAAGGTATTTGAATTACATTTATCACATTATGGTTGTCCATGTAATTGCGAATCAAGTGACCTGTGTTTGTTATTTGCGTGCCTTTGATCTTTCTTTGTAAAGCCAACTATTACATAATCCATCCACCATAAAACTCCATATTGCAAGTATAAGGAAATAAAACTTGTGTGCTCCATTTTACTATATTAATATTTCATACCTAACCGAGGAATTTAACCAAGTGGTAGCAATTATATTGAAATCACCACCGAGTTCTCGATGATTATATACTGTATAGCCTCTTGAAGGATACTATGTTGTGATGCATAAATGCTGAGGACAACTGTGGCAAATCTAATCATTATAATTTTACCCCCTCCCCCTCCCTCTCCCCCAACAAATACGTAATGAATAAAGTTGTTCCCTCAATCAATTCTTTTGTGAGGATGACATTTATTCCTATCTTTCTGCTTTCTACAAACAATGACAGATTCAGATGTCCAAATTAATTGCGACTTGATGTCGAGCAATCCTTGAATTTTTTCCCAGGACTGCATCAAAGGGATCCTTTTTCTTCATGTTAAGTATATTATGGTCCAATTAAGGATTAGAACAATCTGTTAGCAGTTTCGTATGAGTTTGTCTTGTTCATTAGGAAATAATGGGTATTATCTTAGTGCTGTTTGAATTARATGTTTCGGTATGTGAGCCACCAAATGTCTTTTAGTGTCTCTTTTGGTAAATGTAAGCATGCTGAAGGGTATGATGATGGGTATTTGCCGGAGGTATATTGAGCTGATCCCTTGCCAACTGTTGTTGGAGTGCCAAGTCGATGTGATGCATAGTAGATTGTCAAAGTTTATTGTATCTTTCTTTCTTGCCTTAAATTATTTTTTTCAAACTTTTTGGTCTAACTTTTAGCYCTTTTGCACACTTTTCACAAGCGAGGGTCTTCACGGAAAAAACCGATCCACCCTTTGGGGTAAAGGTCAGGTTTGCGTACATCATAYCCTTACCCCACCATCTCGTGGGATGTACTGGGCGCCTTTGGCTTGGTTTATATATGGAATAGCGACTAGTCTCATTTTATTCAGGTCTGCCTGCCAAGAATAAACTTGGAGCTTCACTCATCTACTTTTTGAGCCATTTTGGTTTAATATAGTTGGCCTYCTTCCTATTTACAACTGTAATCTTCATTTAGTTGTTGAAATTACTTGATGTAATTTTTATTTTATGTCAATTTATCKCAGGCAATCTCAAGTCCTCGAGAACTATTGCTGAATAAAGTTCCTTTCCCATTGCCAACACCAAGCATCTTCAATCTGGATGTAATTAATGCTCTTTCCTCAGATACAATCGTCTCAGAAGATGGTTAGTGTTTCAATCTCGACAATCCTTGTGGCTTGCATCATCGTTTGTTGTTTCTTTTACACTGTGTTCTCGAAACCCAGTTTGGAATAAAAGAAAGGAAAGGAAAGAGAGGAGAGAAAATCCAGAAGGAGTCTGTGAGMTTTTACGACAAAAATACCATCATAAGGAAAAGTGAGAAAAACAAATATAAAGGGTATATTCGTAAAATTGACATCTTTCCTTTCCTTTCCTTTCTCTTCAGTTCAAGAACATGAAAAATTGTTTACTTTCCWTTCTTTTTCCTCCATTTCTTTTTATTTTTTCCCAAATTCGAGAACGGAATTTTATTCATTACTGCTTCCTGATCTATAATCTGTCTGTCTTTGCAGCTCTAACGTTCAATGATCTTGGCATCGTGCCACATAAGGTGAAGGGATACCCTATTGAGTTTCTTATCCAGTATCGCAAGGGTGGTCCCAATTATGGTTCTACAGTCAGCGAACGAGTGACTCCAGAATCGTATCCTTGAGTTTCTTGGATCTTTAAATCAGTAAAAAATTGGTGCAAGATCCAACTGGTAGCTCGGATAGAGGTATGTCCTACACTTCTGTTTCCTTCTATTTATGTGTACATTTCATGACTTGACCAATTATTCATACTTCTTCCATCCCATGAAAATGACAAGGGTTTGATTCAACACATAGTTTATGAGAAGTATATGGCCATCAACCAATTGTTTAAGGGTAAAATGCATCAAAATGTAACAAAGTTTGCCTTATTTAGCGTAAAGATGAAGTTCTTTTTTTCAATTAACGCAAGAAATATTCAATTATTCATATTTCATACCCATTTTACCTGATAAATGTTTGTCAGCCTACATCCGTTGATTTTGATGTGACGTCACATAATTAAGGATTACAATATACATGTCACCTGCAACAAGCCTTACCGCTTAAAACAGGTATGAAACATGAATAATTGAACGTTTGTTACAATAATCGAGAAAATAGTATTGTTGTACTAAATAGGAACTAGGGGGCAGCTTACCAAACACTAACCGGGTAAGAGTCACCACCCTCACATACCTTACCGGGTAAGATTCTCGGCCATCAAAATGGTATATTAAAAAATTGTTGGTAAGYGCTAACCAGGCAAGAGTCACAACCCTCACTGAGCCACCACCCTCACTTACCAGGTAAGATTMTTGGTTCTTACCATGCTCACCGGATAGACTGAGTCGCCCAGTTAGCATTTGGTAAACGGCCCATAAGACAAACTTGGTTATGTTTTGATGCATTTTGGTCATTGTCTTAAATACCCTTTACCAATGACCAACATAGAGGAATCTCTGAAACCTAAATCAATAAGAATGGACAAGTAATTAAGGGGAAGATGCAATTCTCATGGGAAGGAGGAAGTAAATGGTAGAAAGCAAAGTTCTGGAACTAATATTTGTAGCAATCAGGTTTCCAGGTGCATTTTCTTTTCCCCAAGACCAATTAGGGAGGAATAAAAAAGGTTTCAACTCTTTTTTTCTTGAACAATGGCATGATGATTTGTATAATTCCGATTTCCGAATCTTATTTTTCTCCATTTTCGTGTTAAATTTAGAAAYACGGAATTTGTTTCGGCTTCTCAGCCTTGAGAATAACATACATGTTTTTTGAAGACTCTTTTTTTGCTTCATGTTAGTTTAGTTTGGGTCTTAATGTAGATCTAAATCTGATCTCATCCAATCCATTTTTATACAAAGTTTTTACTGGAAAAGAAACTGGTTCATTGATCCTAAATAGATCTGAACCATTTAGATGTCAAATCAACAATCCCACTGCAGAATCCGTCTTTAGGGACACCAATGTGAGGAGACATTTTGTAACTTCTCCAAAAGCTTGGGATCGAACTGAAGCCGGGACATGTCTTGTTTTCTAATTAT
>NC_037532.1:2269784-2288885 GCF_001531365.2 Cynara cardunculus var. scolymus | reverse complement strand
AACACGTCGCAATCTGGTGTCACTTTTGGGGGTTATATTTATTGTATGCAATGGTGATTGCATATGTACATAGATTCAATACTTTGTGCCGGCACGTCCCAATCTAAAACCATTTGGTATCTTCATATTAATTTAAAATATAATAAATAAATAGTATCAAATTACATGTAACAATAATTTAGGATGTCATTTACTTTACCAGATAAATATGATTAAGGTAAGAGAAATAAGAGAGACTGCGAATCTTACCCTTTAAAACGAGGAAGAAATTTCTTACCTAGTTAGTGCTTATTGGGTAAGTAAGTAAGTATAGCAATGACCGAGGATCTTGTCCAACAAATGAGAGAAAAGACTCATGTCYAGGGGTGCTCATGRGTTGAGTTGATCGRGTTGAAAACATTTGAACAACTCAACTCAACTCAATGGTTGCCATCTGAAAAATCTTAACTCTAACCCAACCCAAACCAAAGTGCAACACAACCCAACCCAACCCAACCCAAACCGTATGGGTTGGTCAGGTTGATACTTTGGTACATTAAAATATTCTTCTAACCTTGAATATATTATTTTTCTACTTATAATTTATTTTTCAKCATCAACCATTTGATACAACTTATCAATACTTTTTAAATCTTACGTATATTATATTCAATTAATTTTCTTAATTTACATATGTATGTTCACAGTTACTAAACACATATACGAATGAGTTATATAGAGATGAATAATAAATTAAAAATATGTGTATATGAATAAGGTACGTGATAGTGTAATTGTCTAATATATATATTAATAGAAACTCAACAATAATATTAAATCCAAGAAATACAAGGATATTGAATTCATCGGGTTGAGTTGAGTTCAAACAATAGTAACCAGTTTCAACCTAATACCTATAGTTTGAAACTTTTACAACTCGATTAGACATCGGGTTGCTTCAAATTGAGTTATTTCGTGTCGGGTTGATCGGGTTAGTCCGGTTTTTGAGCATCCCTACTCATACCTGATTAGTGCTTACCATGTAAGAGATATGACAATAACTGAGAATCTTACCTGATAAATGAAACCTAAAGAAGAAAACCCATACCAGGTGAGCACTTATCAGGTAAGAAACACCACCAACGATATATTTTGATGGTCGAAAATATTATCTGATAGAGCAAGGGAAATGAACTTTGTCTATAAACATTTACCACAGTAAACGTTCGGTAAACGATTTTTTGACAATGTAAAAGTTCAAAATCTTTCGGGAAGCGAATCCGAATTTAGCTCTAAAATAATTAAAATCCTTTTAAATTAAGAAAAATATAAATTAAAATAATAAATCATTTAAATAAATAAATGATATTTAATGTTTGCCATTGGATTTGAATGCATACATAACRGAGAATGAACCCAGTTGGGGGGCTACGTTTTTATGAAGACATGTGCTTGTGTATTATATCAATTATTATATTTCTTTTTTAAATTTCAATATTTTTATTTCACCAAATAAAATTTAAATATTGATTTTACCAAACACTAAAAGTTACGAAACACGTATTTTTAAACAAACATCACATTTTTGACACTTGGAGAATACAGTACAACGAAGGGGTTGTTTGTTTACTTACTAATAGTTCYATTAAGAAGCAAACTCTGAATCATTAAGAGGTGAATCTAGTTTGACAAAAAAAGTCTGTCTCTTAATGGTTCAAAAATCCTCTGAATGATTTTGTATCTTAGGTATCTCTTAACCATTCAGCGCCCTAATTTCATTGTAAACAGTTACCAAACAATTATATTTCATTTTAAACTATATCATGGGAGCTTTTTAATCATTATGCACCAAATTATTCAGCAACTGCCAAACAGCTCAAAAAAATTGTAGAGATGTCGTAATTGAGGTTTTGAATAAAACGACCCACCGGTTATCTCAAGGAACCTGAAACAATTAGAAAAATCCAATGGTTTTGCAGTAATTTTTGAATATAGTTTTTTAAGTATTAATTATACATTCTTTCAAAAAAAAAGTTTTAATTATTTATTATTTTTATGACGTCATAAATCCTACACCTGGCACAGAAGCTGTACGTTACCGACACCTCTAGAGGGGAAATAGGCATGAAGCACCTCATTCTATCATACACTCCCTATCACACTAACCTACGCCTCTCCAGTTCATACTCCAATCACGCTGACCTACGCCTCTCGGTTCTTCTTGGACTGTTTACATACAATCAACACGCCAAAACGAAACCCATATAAAAGCCCAATCTCCCATCAAACATCATCATCATCATCATCATATAACACTTTCTCTCCAGATCTTTCTCTCTCGCCAATTGGACCCTGGAGTAAGTTGAATCATCCCCTTTTCATTTGACCTCGATCTGTTTGATTTTGACTTGTTAATCTCTATCAAGATCCACAGCTGCATTCACTTCATTTTTAACCCTAATCTTACCAATGTCAATCTCATCTTTACTTTCGTTTTATTGATTGATGATTGATTTTTGGATTAAGCTTGATTAGGGTCCATCTTCATCATCTTTGATTTATTGATTGTTTTTGTTATGTTCTGTGTGATTGTGATTCATTTATTTGGTTTTGATCTTAAATGAGACGCCGTTCGCCGGTGATTCCATCGACGGATCATATGGAAAAAGGGACTAATAAATCCCAGCATTCTCGTCTTTGTGTATTAGGGTTTCTTTGTGTCTTCTTTTGGGGGTTTTTGTTGTACTTCCATTTTGTTGTGATTGGTGGTAGAACATTTCATGATTATAGTGTACAAGTTAATCCCASTTCATCTGAGTCTAGGGTTCCTAAAACCATCCCTGTTATTCAGCCAATTTCTACTATTCATCAAACTCCTGTAGTTGATATTCATAATGAATACAATCATGATGAAGCTGTGAATAGGGATTTGGTTGTAGCTGAACCGAAAAAAGCCCAACCAGATCCTGTAATGGAACAGAAACCTGATGATCTTGTAAACCCTCAACCAGATCCTGTAGTTGAACAGGAAGCTCTTAATCTGGATAAGCCGAAAGATTTCCCGTTCATGAAGGCGTTAAGAACCGTAGACAACACGAGTGATCCGTGTGGAGGGAGATATGTTTATGTTCATGATCTTCCTTCGAGGTTTAATGAGGATATGCTTAAGCAGTGTAGGAGTCTTAGCAAATGGACCAATATGTGTAAGTTCACYACAAATGCTGGACTTGGACCTCCATTGGAGAATACCGAAGGGGTATTTTCGGAAAAAGGATGGTATGCCACAAATCAGTTTGCAGTTGATGTTATCTTTAGTAACCGGATGAAACAGTATGAGTGCTTGACGAAAGATTCGTCACTTGCTGCAGCGATCTTTGTGCCATTCTACGCAGGGTTCGACATCGCAAGATATCTTTGGGGATATAATATCTCCATGAGGGATGCTGCGTCTCTTGATCTCGTTGATTGGTTACAAAAGAGACCCGAGTGGAGCATAATGGGCGGAAAAGATCATTTTCTTGTTGCGGGCAGGATCACGTGGGATTTCAGGAGATTAAGTGAAGAAGAAACGGATTGGGGTAATAAGCTTTTGTTTTTACCGGCTGCTAAAAACATGTCGATGCTCGTTGTAGAATCGAGTCCATGGAATGCAAACGATTTCGCTATTCCATATCCAACTTATTTTCATCCATCAAAAGATGCTGAAGTGTTTGCATGGCAGGATCGGATGATGAATTTAGATAGGAAATGGCTGTTTTGTTTTGCCGGGGCACCTCGCCCGGATAATCCTAAGTCAATTAGGGGTCAGATCATCGATGAATGCAAGAATTCAGAAGTTGGAAAGCTTTTGGAATGTGATCTTGGCGAGAGCAAGTGTCATTCCCCGAGTAGTATAATGCAGATGTTCCAAAGCTCAACTTTTTGTCTACAACCTCAAGGTGATTCTTACACGAGAAGATCGGCTTTTGACTCGATGTTGGCTGGYTGTATTCCGGTTTTCTTTCACCCCGGTTCTGCATATACACAATACACTTGGCATCTTCCAAAAAACTACACAAAGTATTCGGTTTTCATCCCRGAGGATGACCTTCGCAAGAAGCATATCAGTCTTGAGGAACGGCTCGGCCAAATCCCTCCTGATCAGGTTAAGATGATGAGAAAGGAGGTCATAAATCTGATCCCGAGGCTAATATACGCAGACCCACGTTCGAAATTAGAGTCTCATAAAGACGCTTTCGATGTCTCTGTTCAAGCGATTATCAACAAGGTGACAAGATTGAGAAAAGATGTTATGGAAGGGCGAACGAACGATGRTTTCATCGAGGAACTTAGTTGGAAGTATGCTTTATTAGATGAAGGTGAGTATGTGGGTGTTCATGAATGGGATCCCTTTTTCTCGAAACCGAAACCGAACGATGGGAAGATCGATTCAGACGGTTCTTCGGCTGAAGCAGCMAAGAATTCCTGGAAAAACGAGCAAAGAGACCATTCTTGACCAACTCTGTTCAGCAGCATAAAGATGTAATGAAGGTATGTTTGCTTACTTAGTTTTGTGGTCTAAATTCAGGTTTAAAAGAAAGGAAAKGAAGCAGAGAAACCATAATTTTGCCACTAAATATAATTATATAGCTGTTGATTTTGTCAGATTTCTGATTCTTTGTAATGATATTTATATACACATGAGGTCTTATTTCCCTTTTGTTAGCAATTAATCCAAGTGAAAAAGTTTACATTTTTAGTGTTGTTTTTGAGGTGTCTCATCTTTTCTTAAGCTACTATAGCTCTATTTACATGTTAGGGGCTGTCTATCCCTTTCCATTAAGCTCTGTATGAGTTAAGTCGGACCCTGAATGGGTTAAGTTGTCCGTTTGAGGGATGGGAGGCAAAGAGAGAAAGAAACCGGTTTTAGGGAGGCAAAGAGAGAGGGTCGAATTATGTCTSTGGTATTTTTGGTGTTATTTTGTTTGAGGTGGCTTAATGGGGACAAGTGAGGGGTCCTGGCTTATTCTATATAGCCATTTTGGCTTAATGTCTTTACGATTAAGCCGTAAAGGAAACACTCTTGTATGTATGAGCGGATAAGCCGCCTGGATCATTAAGCTGAAAGTAAAAGCCCCTTGGATTSTCATTTAGATCACAGTAAGAAGTTTCATCTTCCAAACAGTTGAAAGTCAGGCTGTAACTGAAACATTTTTGTAGAGCAAAATGCATCAAAATATAATCAAGTTTGGTTTAGTTATTTAYTGTAACGAGTTTTTCAAATCGACTCTTTGACCTTGAGAACGCTGGTTTWAAGRATGAGTGATTGTCCTTCCCCTATTGGATATACTGCCTACTAATTATTTTCGAAAGGGTTACAATGAAACGGATGATAGGAGCATCTCCAACAAATTCTCTTATCGTTCATCGAGGATAAGAGATCCAAAAGTGAAATTTTCTAAAAAGAATTACATTGAACTRCAACARATTCTGTATTTTAGAAATTTCAACTGTTTTAGAGAATCTGTTGGCGATCCTCTAAACTTGACATCTATGTCATTAAATGTTACGGGTTATGTGTCATGTTTTGTTTACAAGTAGTTGTTAAGGGGGGTGGATGTAAATTAGGGTGATGAATCATGTGGTCCATGGTTTTGTTTCCTTCGAAAACTTTGGAAGAAAAGTGAAGCTTGCAATGGCCCCAAGTTTCATTTGGTTTGGCAGGTTTTTGACCATTCAAAAGAGAGTTTCATTTCCATGCTGTAAACGTGTTGTCGCAATTAGCATCATTTTTTTKACCTTTTTATTTATAAAATATGTAATATATATAAGGGGTCTTCTTTAATTCATGACATCTTTAACGATGTTATTGTGTTTGTTTTTTAAGAGGTGTTGAAGTCTGATTTTTGATTTATAAGAGGTGGTTTTGAAGTCTGAAATTTGGATCAGTAACATAGTTTGTTTTTACGTCTGAAGTCCGAAATCTAAATTGTCAAACTAGYGTAAAAATATCTGAAGTCTGATAAATGGTTTTTTTTTTATAAAAGTATAAAAGATGAATACTTTTTGCTAACAGATCTCTTCCATCCTCTAAAATATGAACCGTGTGATAAGAGGTTGGATTAGGATTAAAAGGTATGTATTAAGGGATATATTTATCACTTAAAATTTCAGAGGACGTTTAAAGCTTTTAAGCTCTTATATTAAAAATCAAACAAACGTTCTTAATACCCAAACGTCTGGATGAATTATACTTCAGAGGTATTAAGAGATAATTTTGAAAAAACAAACAGATACTCGGTGTATCATGCATTATTTTATATGATCTTTTTTTTTCCTTCATGTATGATTAGACTTTAATGTAGTGATTAACATATATTTGTTTCATATGTACTCGGCTTAYAATGTGAAACATTTTCTCGTGCTTATGAAACAAAAAATACACATAAAATTTTTTTACATTGTGAACCGAGTACATATGAAACAAATATGTGTTAATCAATATATTAAATATTAAATACTAAATTTAGATGAAAAAATTCATGTGAAACAAAATTTCAAGGTAGAAGTTGTCACAGATCTTACAAGTTTTGGAGTTTTCAGATGATTAAGCCTCGTATTTGTATATGATAAATACTTGCATATACTCTCTATTTTTAGTAAGGTTTGAAACCAATTTATTGTATCACTTGATCAATGACCATTTAAATTTTTCTTAAACCTAATGTATTGATCTTGTTCATGGGTTCACGGAAAATGTGTAAAAGCTCTATTTGCCTCTGCCCCCGTGTCTGTCTTGTGTTCAACGAAGGAAAGCACCCTTCCTTCTTCAGCTTGAAAGACATCTCAGGAAAGAGCTACTTCAACTGAAGAAATTTCTTTAGTAGCGAGAACCCTTTCTACTCGAGAATACCTAGGCACCCAGAGACGAGGAAGGGCGACGAAATGCTTAAGGTCAGGAAGTGAAGCGATCGCCCGTTACCCAGCAGATAAAGTACATTTTTTGGACCAAGAAGTTGACATGACTTTGTTGTGAACTTATGATTAAATTTATGACCTTCTAACATATTAAGGAAAAATGGTTCCATACTGGTTATAAAAAATTATGAATTTCAGTAAAATATTATTTAAAGTTAAGGAGAACTTCATTTCAGAATTCATAAAATTGTGATAGCTTTGAGAATCGGCATCATGTGCTATTTCATATAATATGTTTTCATTTATGACTTGGATTTAGTGTATTGATTAATATTATATTTGTTTCACAAYGTGATTTGTGAAACCAAAAATAAAACAAAAAAGTTTCRCATTGTGAACCTAATACATATGRAACAAACACATTGGGAAACGAATATATGTTAATCAATRTATTAAATTCTAGTCTTAGATGAAAAATTCATGCAAAATTTTGATGATGATAATTCTTACAGTTATCACTAGGGGTGCTCAAAAACCCGATCAACCCAACACGAAATAACTTAATCCGAATCAACCTGATGTTTAATCAAAAAAAATTTCAAACAGTAGATATTGAGTTACTATTATTTGAACCAAATCCGATGAACCCGATATCTTTTTATTTCTTCTATTTAATATGATTGTTGAATTTCTTTTTAATATATACATTAGACAACTACACTATGACGTACGCTCTTCACATACACATATCTTCAATCTATTCACATATCTATATAACTTACTCGTATATATGTTCAGTAACTGTGAACATATATATGTAAATTGAGAAAATTAACTGAATGTGATATACGTGAGAAGTATGTATAAGTTGTATCAAATGGTTGATGACGAAAAAGAAATTATGAGTAARGAAATAATATATTCAAGGTTAGAAGAATATTTTAATTTACCAAAGTATCAACCAGACCAACCCATACGGTTTGGATTGGGTTGGGTTGCACTTTGGGTTAGGTTGGGTTGAGTTAAAAATTTTCAAACCGCAAGCATTAGGTTGGGTTACTCAAATGTCTTCAACCCGATCAATTCAACACATAAACACCCATAATTATCACAACATATATTAATTATTAAATAATTAAGCCTCTACAATGATAAAAATATTATATAAAGTAAACCACTATGGATCGATAAATTTTGAATTCAATAAGCCCAATACTCATGGGCCAACTTTAGCCTTACACCGCTCTAATGGGCCTAGAAGCGTGTAGTGCACGTGCTAGCCAAAACATTTCTCATCTTTTATAAGATAATCATCATATATTATCTTGTATACTAAAATAGAGAAACGAAGAGAGAATAAGGATGATGACCCGGTGAGGAACCCGACTCATCCGACCCGAATTAGGACGGGGATTCCCGCTAAAATGGGTCTCAGGGCTGGGACTGGGGCCGGGGATCCCCAATAGATGCAAACAGGGTCCGGGATTCCCAGTAAACTCAAACTAATGAATATTCTTCTTGGGGTTTGACTAGGGACGAGATGTTAATCCCGTATCCGCCGAGGACCGGGTCCGGGGGATGTTACTAAAACCCGGGGTCAGGGCCGTGGATTACAAAACCCGTCACATCCCCGCCCCGTTGTCATGCCTAAGTGAGAAAGTTGAAATCTCCAAATTTGGATAAATCTCTAAAACTTCCTATTTAAGAGAAACAAATGATGTTTAATTTTTCATCAATAGGAGACATTGAATTTATTGAATACTTTTAATAATACAATTAACGATAGAATTGCTAAAATACAGTAAATGTACGAGTTGGATGTAATTTTTTTAGAGATTTTAACTTTTGATATTTTATCRTAGAAAAATTATAGTATAACTGTTGGAGATTTTCTAAGGGGTCGTTTATCCAAACGTTTATGGGTAAGCGCTTACCGACAAGAGTTGACACTCTAACTTACTTTACCACTCATCCCCTACTCTTTTGCACCGCCACCATTACTACCGCTGCTTGTGCGTGAGTCACCACCACCACTCGCAACATCAACACGGTAACCGGTTAATATTTCAACCGGTTACCTAAATACTTAAATGTTTAAAACTTTACATCTTAACTATTAAGATGAAWGTTTTGAAAATACATTATCCAAAATAAAAATCAAGTTAAAATAKGTTATTTTTTCGTGTAATTTACCATTATGTAAAATACAAGYATTATTTATTTGAAACCAAATATTTGAATGAAAAGTTTGGAGCCTATTAAGTAATAAATGTAGAATAATAATAAATGATGGAGCCCTATGCAAATAAATAACTCTACTAGTCACCTCACCAACATTCCCAGACAAACATCCTTAAATTCCTAAAGGTTGGTTTTTTTGAAAAGTTAATTCAAGCAATGTTTGGATAAATTGTATGAAAAAGTAAAGTATTTTTAATTTGATTCGTATTTTGGTTAACGTATTTTTAAAATTTATATTTTGGTATCTAAGATGTAAAATTTTAAACATTTAAATACTCGGATAACCGGTTGAAAACTAATTTTAGATTAAAAAAAGACTAATTTAAAAATATAAAAAAAAATCAATGTCACTGACCACATCAGCGAATAATACTGAGTTGGATACTACGTCACTCGACACATCAACATGATAACCGGTTAATGCTTCAACCAGTTACCTGGGTACTTAAATATTTAAAACTTTWTATGTTAGGTACYAAAATAGAAGTTTTGTAAATACGTTACCCAAAATAGAAATCAAGTTAAATTATGTTATTTTTTCWTGTAATTTGCCCATAATGTTTTATTAAAGTCTAAGAGTTTCGTTTTTTCAATTTTTATGCCTTTTAAAGTTATTTGACGTTATCATTTGTATTATTAGTTAGTTTTTACCAAACATWACTAACTTATCACCCAACTACCACKTTTTTAGTTACCAGTTAGGGGCTGTTTACCAAACGCTTACTCGGGTAACTGAACACCAAGTCAAATTACCTTACCGGATGAATATGGTAAARATCAATAATCTTAYCCGGTAARAACGAGACAAGGACCAAGAGTCTTACGCGRTAAGTGAGGGCGACGACTCTTACCATGGTAAGCACATGAATATGGTAAAGACCAATAATCTTACCCAGTAAGAGCGAGACAAGAACCAAAAGTCTTACCTAGTAAGTGAGGCAACGACTCTTATCACGGTAAGCGCTTACCAGGTATATTGTTGCATATAAAACCGTTTTGGTGGACTAAAATCTTACTCGGTAAGTAAATGATAATGTTAAATTTTACCGGTAAGCGCTTACCGGGTAAATGTTTGGTAAACAGCCCCTTAGTTTTTCAAGAAACAAGTCAGCAACTAATTTATCAGATAGTTTGTTAAACATAGTCCAAAACTGAACAATAGAGTGTTTTGTTAATTATGTTTTCGGTATATAATCACAACCCGAAAAATGAAAATGAAAAACGATCAAAATACCCTCGAATTCCATTTGGTCCATGGGGTTATAAAGATCGATAAATAACCAAAATACTCTCGAATTCCATTTGGTCCACGAGGTTATAAAGACGATAAATAATCAAAATACTCTTAAATTCCATTGGTCCAGGGGGTTAATAAACCCTACCAAAAAACATCTCGTGAAAACCAAGCTCCCAGAAGCCCAAAATCCTCTCTCTCTCTCTCTCTCTCTCTCTCTATATATATATATATATATATACAAACATATATATATATATGTATGTATATATGCAAAACAAAAGATCCTCGTGATGAAGAGCCCTTAATTTTCACGAGTTTTATCTTTTCTCTCAGACCCTTCACAACTCCATTTTCTACACATAAATACTACACCTTTCATGCACCATTTCTCTTCACTCACTTCCAATGGCCTTCAAAACCTTCCTTTTCTATGCCATTTTTGTATGCTTATTCTCATCCCAAACTGCTCTCAGAACCTACATCATTCAACTCCATCCCCAACGGACGTCCGCATCTCTCTTTCCTTCCAAGCTTCATTGGCACCTCTCGTTCCTCGAAAAGACCGTAAACGATCCTTCTTCACGTCTGCTCTACTCTTATCGGTCAGCCATGGAGGGTTTCGCAGCTCAGCTTTCGGATTCCGAGATTGAGTTTATGAGAAACATGCAAGATGTTGTAGCTGTAAGACCGGACCGGGTGGTTCAACTCCACACCACTTATTCCTATAAGTTCATGGGGTTGAGTCCGACAACGGAGGGTGGTGCATGGGTTAAGTCCGGGTTCGGCCATGGCTCGATTGTTGGAGTGCTTGACACGGGGGTGTGGCCAGAGAGTCCGAGCTTCGACGATACGGGAATGCCGCCGGTTCCTCGGAAATGGAGAGGGGTTTGTCAATTAGGGGAAGGTTTTAATGGTTCGAATTGTAATAGAAAGCTCATAGGTGCGAGGTTTTTCAGTAAAGGTCATCGGGTTGCTTCTTTGTTTCCGTCTTCTAGTGAGTTGTCGGAGTATGTGTCGGCTCGGGACTCCCATGGACATGGGACCCACACGGCGTCGACGGCTGCGGGGTCCGCCGTCCCAATGGCAAGTGTGCTCGGGAATGGGGGTGGGGAGGCGAGAGGTATGGCGCCGGGTGCACATATTGCGGTTTACAAAGTGTGTTGGTTCAGCGGGTGCTACAGCTCGGATATTTTGGCGGCGATGGATGCGGCAATCAGAGACGGGGTCGACGTCCTTTCATTGTCGCTTGGCGGTTTCCCCATTCCGCTTTATGATGACAGCATCGCCATTGGTAGTTTCCGAGCTATGGAGCATAAGATATCGGTCATATGTGCTGCAGGGAATAACGGGCCCATTGCAAACTCGGTTGCGAATGTGGCTCCGTGGGTCACGACCGTTGGCGCTAGCACCCTCGACAGGACATTTCCAGCCGTAGTACATATCGGCAACGGAAAGATTCTTAACGGAGAATCTATGTACCCTGGGAAACTACACCCAGGTGCCGAAAAGCAGCTAGAAGTAGTTTACCTAGCCGGAGGAGACCGAGGAAGCAATTACTGCTTCAAGGGTTCGCTTCCGAGAGATAAAGTAGGTGGCAAGATGGTGGTTTGTGACAGAGGTGTCAACGGGCGGGCGGAGAAAGGAGTGGTTGTCAAAGAGTCCGGTGGTGCCGCCATGATTCTGGCAAACACGGAGATAAACATGGAAGAAGACTCCATTGATGCTCATGTTTTACCAGCAACATTGATCGGTTACTCGGAATCGGTTCAATTGAAGAGTTACATCAATTCGACAAGAAGACCTACGGCTAGAATCATATTTGGTGGAACTGTAATCGGGAAAGCTAGAGCACCTTCGGTAGCTCAGTTTTCATCACGAGGACCAAGTTTCATGGACCCCGTGATACCTAAACCGGATATCATAGCTCCAGGCGTCAACATCGTAGCGGCTTGGCCGCAGAACCTGGGACCCTCGGGCCTTCCGGAAGATTCTAGAAGAGTAAATTTCACAGTCATGTCTGGGACGTCTATGTCATGCCCACACGTTGGCGGGCTAGCTGCATTGATACGGTCGGCACATCCAAAATGGAGTCCGGCCGCCATCAAATCCGCCCTTATGACCACCGCTGATACTACAGATCATTATGGTAAACCGATAATGGACGGAAACAAACCTGCTGGGATTCTTGCAATGGGAGCTGGACATGTGAATCCCGAAAGAGCTATAGAACCTGGATTGATATACGACATTAGTCCAAATGAATACATCATTCATTTATGCACCATCGGGTATACAGATTCACAGCTATTCACAATTACTCACCGGAATGTAAGCTGTCATGATATCATGAAGAAGAACCGCGGTTTTAGCCTCAATTACCCTTCCATTTCCGTGATTTTTAGATCCGGAATTAGCAGTAAGATAATCAAAAGGCGTGTGATGAACGTGGGGGAACCTAATTCCGTTTACACGGTTAAAGTGGTCGCACCAGAAGGAGTCAAAGTACGTGTGAGACCAAGGAGGCTAACATTTTCGCGTTTAAATCAGAGTCTGAGTTACCGAGTTTGGTTCATCTTGAGAAAGCCAACAGGGTCCAGAAGAGCGGGATTTGGTCAAGGGCAATTGACATGGATGAACTCGAAGGATAACCGAATCAAGATTCGAAGTCCTATTCTCGTCACAAAGTCATCTAACAAGTAAGGGTAGCAATAACAAGAATTATCTGTAGCAAAAAAGGTTACTTGTGTTTCAAAGTATTGTTGGATTCTTTATCATTTGATAGAGATCGAAAATTCAATATAAAGAATGTATTGTTTCATGTCATTCCTGTTCTTTTTTTGTATACGTGGGAGTCCAGGTCCAGGCCAGCTAGTGCGCACCTCGACTAATCCCATGGGCCCCTGAAGATAACAGTCAAGAAAATCCCTGGTAACCTGAAGAGGCTCAAAATGGCGATCTATGGAGAGGAGCCCCAAGCACTAGCCTTTTTTTTTCTCATTCCTGTAAGAATCTTACAGATAAGGTAAACGGCAATATATTCAAAGGCCCGTGAACCCCAACAAATCAGATTCAAAACCGCACGTGCACGGACCTCGACTAGTTGTAGCCTTTATTTGCCAGTTGAACAGGCCCTCAAGGTTCGTCATTACTGTTCTCTTTTTTCTTTTGGGTAACCATGGGCATCCAGGCCAGCTTATGCACACCGACTAATCCCCTGGGCGACCTCAAATGACCTAGAGTCATCACAATGAACCTCCATGGCCACAAGGGCTTTGGTAGCACTCGGATGCGAACCCCAAGAAGATGAGATTTCTACTACATCCTCTGAGCCTTAACCAATGTGCTACAACCCGAGTGGTTGTTATTCCTGTTCTCAGAGATAACGTAAATGGCAATATATTCAAAGGCCACGAACCCGAACAAATCAAACTCTTAAGAATTCTACAAGTGATTCCTTCATCTTATATAAAGAATTAAAAGTTTATGAATGGGAGGGTAGAGGGCCAGTACATAGTACTCACATTAGGTCTACCTATGCCACTAAATGATACCTCAAAATGTCACATTTTAATTGACCTAATTATGGAAAAGAAAGATGCAATGGCAAGGTTGACCTAATTACAGAAAAGAAAGATTGGGGGGGGGGGGGAGGGGGTATGTACATTGCCTTTAACTTTTGACGAATTGCAAGCCGTTCACATTGGCATAGCGCTCCATGAACCTCATGAACCGGTCCCAGTCTCGCGGAGTCCGCATTACATACTTTGCTTCTATCCCTGCAGGTCTTCCATTAACAAATTTGGCACTCACATCAACCGATTGGAGTGTCCCTTCATCATCAATCATGAAAAACCCGGTGATATCTCCAACTTCACCAGATGAGTCAAAAACAGATGGTTCGTCAAACTTGAAAATGGCCATACCATTAGTCCCATCTCTTGATTTGGTTAGTTTCACATCTGGTATTGTCTGTTCATCTCTACCTGGTATGAACTGAATTGATGGTTTGACCATCTGTATGGTAAGTGTGGATGTGCGAGAATTTTTAAATGTACCAGGAATTCGCCTCGAAATCGGTACGCTCAATGCTTGGCCATTGAATGCAGAGCGCGAACTGTGACAAACGACTCCTGACGTCACCCCTGTGTACAAATAAGCAAAGATGYATCAAATACAAATAATACTAGACGTTATACTACAAGAAAGTTGAGTTCTACCTATTCTTTTCTTAAACATCCCAGGTAAGCCATCTCTACCTTATTAGCTAGTTTTTAGCAAACATGACTAGCTTAACTGCTAGTTCATCAATGAACAACTAGATCTTAATCGACTTATAGTATATTGGCCAACAACTACCTTGTCAACTAAACCATTTTATTTTTATGCGTTGTCATTTTCATCTTCATTTCACAATCTAAACCAAACAGATTTCATGATATTATATATTTACAAAAACATAATTTATATGATGAGAAGTAAAATAGACAATTACAGACATTCAGTCATTTATTGTTTAAAAAACAATCTTCTTTCAAACTATAGCACACCTCTTATCAATCAGACATGAAATAAGATTTCTGATTTTAGCATATCTTGAAAAACAAAGAGCACCTAACATGTGATCACCATAATCAGACAGACAGATGCAGCACTGCCTCTAACTTATTTTGGGATTTTGGATCAATACTAACACACACACACACAACATAGATATCTGGCATGCAAATGATGTAATAAACGAAATGTGTGATCAGGAAGAACTAGAGACAAAAGAAAAACAAAGAAACAAACGGTATTTCGTCTTGAACATATGCAACATCAACCGATAGTGAAAATTTGATACTAAATCTGGAAACTAGCAGAAACACAATCAAGGATTCAAAGTTCCCACTAGAAACTAGCAAATTAGCATCCGATTCTCTTTCATTTGGATAAACTAACCACTTAAAACTCAATCTAGGTTTTTAAGCATGCCAGATGAAGAATAATACAAAATGCACATTTCACAACATCATCAAACCGTAGATATACATATTAGTCATAACCTAGTTCAATAATTTCCCCAAAATCAAAGCATTACGAAGACGATAGAACTAAATTGAAGCCACCAAAGGCAAGTACCTGGAAGAAACCTAGGTTTCTGACAACAATGAGAGACTGGTGAAGAGAACGCCATAGTTTGCAGAGTCGCCATTGTAGCAGATACCAGAGAACCAGAGATGGTTTTATGGTACTGCAATTGTGGGTGTGTGCAAATGGTGGCCATTCAGTTGGAGGGATAAGGGAATTACTTCTTCCAGAGCAAAAATTGTTAAGTCGAGAGTTGTTGTGCTTTACTAACTTGTACGTAATGCACATAAGATTGTATAATTTTTTAGTTTATATGTAGCGTCATTATTTTGGGCCGTTAACCGATCATAGTTCAATTGGGCTCAAGTGGGTCGGCAAAAGCCCATTGGGCTTTTTACTAATGGACTCTTCGTAAGCGAGTTTGTCCAACGGCACGACTTACGAGACCGGTTCTACATTTTACAGAATTTCAAGATTCTGTTGGGCCCGGTTACAGGAACGGAACCCAGAGATAGTTTTGTATATAAATATTTATAAATTATGATTAGTGGCGGATTCAGGAAATTAACGAGGTAGGGGCATGTTGGATGGGACTTGGAGGAGGGAAACATATGGCCATATGGAACTGGGGGGAAAACCATGTAAGACGAGGGTGAAAATAGAAAATTTAAGCTCGTCAACAAAGGTTTTTGGTTTTTGACTGGGGGTCTTTCCTCCCGGTGCTTAAAGGTTGGATCCGCCCTTGATTATGATACAATTTTTCAAGATTTTTGCTAAGATTTTCAGGTAGGGTTGCATATAGGAATGYTCATGGGTTGGGTTGATCGGGTTGAAAACATTTGAACAATCCAACCCAATGTTTGTGGTTTGAAAAATCTTAACCCAACTCGAACCAAAGTGCAATCCAACCCAACCTGTATGGGTTGGTCGGGTTAGTCGGATCGGTCGGGTTGAAACTTTTGTACATCAAAATATTCTTCTAACCGATATATTATTTTTCTACTCATTTTTTTTTCATAATCAACAATTTGATATAACTTATCCATATTTTTTTACGTATATCATATTCAGTTAATTTTCTCAATTTACATATATATGTTCACAGTTACTGAACATATATATGAATGAGTTATATAAAGATGTGAATAGATAGAAAATATGTGTATATGAAGATCATACATGATAGCGTGATTCTCTAATGTACATACTAATATAAATTCAACAATCATATTAAATCCAAGAAATAAAATGAAATCGGGTTCATCGGGTTAGGTTGGGTTCAAATAATAGTAACCGAATATCAACCCAATACCTACGGTTTGACAATTTTACAACTCGATTAGACATCGGGTTGCTTCGGGTTAAGTTATTTCGTATTGGGTTGGGTTGATCGGGTTGACCGGGTTGGTTGGGTTTTTGAACACCCCCAGTTGCATATAGGTTGAGTTGGTCGGGTTGAAACATTTAAACAACCTACCCAATGTTTATGGTTTGAAATATCTTAATCCAACTCAATCCAAGCAAAACTACAAACCACCCAACCCAAACCGTGCTGGTTGGGTTGGTCGAGTTGAAACTTTGATACATCATTTTACAATCTAGTTATGTTTTTGTGTTTAAATGAAGTAAAATCAAAATTGTAACATGTAGAAAAGGCTAACTCAAAAAAAAAAAGTTGAAGGTACGTGCAAATAAAAAAGAAAAATTACGAATGAAATTGTAATATAACTTTCAATATAGCTAGATACAGATTAGTATACTGTCTAATGTACATATGTTAATCAAGGACTTAAAAAATCATATTAAATTTAAGTATAGAAAAACATCGGTTCAAATCACCTTAACCTAATTCCAACCAAATAAATGCGGTTTGGCCTAATCTTGTATCAACTATGTGTCAGGTTACTTCACATTTAAGTTTTTTGGTTTGAGTTGGCAAGAGTGGTCGGATTCATCAGTATTTTGAGCACCCCTATTTTCAAGTTTTTTTTTTTATAATGTTTTTAAAGATTTTATCTACTTAAATGTATTATTTAAAATTTCAATACTAAAATTCAAGAATTGTAATTATAAAAACATGTATAATATTTTGTGTGAAAAGATTTTAAATAATGTAGCCGGGCGAATGATCGGGTGAGAAAGGAAGTTATGGTAAGAAGAGATTTTAACTCTTGATCATTTTTGATCTCATGTTCACCTATGAATTGTGTTATAGAAGAGAATTGATGTAGTGCATCTTAATGCATCTCATTAGTGTTGACATTCTATTATGATTGATCCAAGAGTGGAGATCTCTTCTTACGCTTTTCACCATAACTTCTATTTTCATCGGAACCCAACCTTATATAGCCATAAGTTCATTTGAGAAGTGATTCTAACTTTTCATCTGGTCAAGATATACGGCTTTTATTGTGAAACATCGGATAATTCCTCGCATGGTATACAGAATATAGAGGAGTAGTTATGTAACTTTTACAAATAGATGACATAACAAGTGCATATGTGAACTCGTATGATTCATATATGAACTATATGTTCATATGTGAACCCGTGTAATTCACTTATGAACTATTTATCTTATTCACATATGAACCCKTGTGATTCATATAWGAACTAATTAACTGATTCACATATGAACCCGTGTGATTCACGTACGAACTAATTCAYGATGTAATTTATATATAATAATAAGATATTTTAGTTTTCATTAACTGATAATAATCTTTTATATTTCATTACTTTTTTGTATTATCAATTTAGTTTTCACTTGTTTATTTTCTCACATATATATTATTTACCAGTAACGTATAGAAAAACATACATTTAATAAAGTATATTTGACTATTTTAAATAATAAAAACATCACACGAGAAAACAAAATATATTAAATATAAAAAAAATTGTAATTAAAGCATCACCTAGAGACATCAAAGTTTTTTTTCACACAATGAAATAATATAATATCGTTAAAAATGAAACAAAATTAGTGTTATTTGACAAYGTGAAAACAAAACAAAGTAAAGTGTTCTTTCATATTTTGAAACAACATAATGCCGCTAATGTTAAACAATAAATTRTTGTTTCATAAGGTGAAACAATGTAGTGTTGTTTCATAATATGAAAACAAAACAAAAGTTGACGTGAAATGGGGTGTGAAACACTCAAGTGTTGATTCATTATTGTGAAACAACACAATGTTGCTGATGTAAAACAATGTAGTGTTGTTTCATCATGTGAAGAAAAAAAATTGACGTGAAATGTGATGTAAAATACCAAAGTGTTGTTTCACAAGGTGAAACTTGTGAAACGACATACGAGTTAAATCACTTTTATTATTTCTTGTAAAAATTGCGATTATTAAAAAATATAAAATATATAATGATAACTCGTGTCAAATTAAATATAAAGAAAGCGTTTGTTTTTATAAAAAAATTTTATTTAGAAGTTTATTATAATTAATATATTTTTGATCTAAAATATTATTGTAATTAATATAATTTTGGTAGCTGTCATTGTTGAATTTTTGTTGACTATGGATTGGATTTCAATGCTTAGATAGTCATTTCAATTTTTCATTTATCAAATAATTAGTTTTAAATTTTAAAAATATCACAAAAATATTATTGTCTTCTATAACCATAGATTAAATTCAATTAATAACTAAGATTGATATTCAA
>NC_037532.1:2235619-2269264 GCF_001531365.2 Cynara cardunculus var. scolymus | reverse complement strand
TATATATATATATATAATTTGACTCATCTATCTTAAAGTGAATTTTGTTGAACATGGATGTAGATGGTGATTTCACATGGGGCTAAACTTTTGATGCCACAAAGTGACACTCAACTCTCTTTTATTTTATTCCTAAAACTTGAAAGCACATGTTACCATGTGAAGTTGGAGATCTTCATCTACTTGCATACTATATATCAATTATTCATCATATCATATGCTCATCACTTAACTTCAATTCATCCCCTTTTATATATATTTATATATATATATATATATATATATAAAATCTTGATTTTAAATAACAATCATCGTCAAGAAACGAAAAAACCGAACAAGATTATAAGAAGGAGAAATTGAAAGTGTTAGCCACTCACTCTCACTCGAGTTGTATGGTATAAGTAGAGTTGTAAGGTTATGAATGTTGGGAGTGTTTTTCACTCATAAATCATGATCTTTGTCATAACTTGGGATTTAAAACCATTGGGAATGTCTTTTATCCAAACTTTAGGGATTTGCTTTTAAAAAGCTTTSATTTATGTTTTTGTATTGTCTTCAACAATAAGCAACTCCAAATCTCCATCATTTTTCAATATATATATCAAATACAAACCTTCTAATTAATTAGTATAAACCATATAAACTTATCAATTGAAATATTTATCGAAATGATGAGGGTTCATTTCAATATTTATGGAATATTATACTAGTTTATTCTAAGTGTAAAAAAAATGGTATAATAAAAACAGACTGGTCTGACGTGATCTCATATATATATATATATATATATATATATGTGTGTGTGTTTTTGTATGTGTGTTAAAAAGAAGTTGACAAATTGAAATTAGGAAAAGAAACACATTCTCTCCCATGTTAATGTCGGATATTGATTCAATGCTTCCAAATCTCCCAGACTGCCCCATTACCTTCAAGATCTCAACCCCCCTTTTTTTAATTAATTAATTAAAACCAGAAAAACAAATATTTATTATTATTATTATTAATCTTCCCCATGTTATCTACTTCAATTCTACTTGCAAATAAGCTTCACTTCACTCCCATTCACCTTCTCAAATCCAGATCCAAAAATGATCGAAATCTAACCCTAAAAACCTTCAAAAATCACAGCAATGATCATCTCCTCCATACCCCATACGATGATCTTCATCTTCTTCATCTTCTTCTGCTCTTCATCTATGTCTTCAATGGCAGCCGATCTCAACGATCAAGCTTCGATTCTGTTATCGATCAAATCGGACATTATCGATCCTCTGGATCACCTTAAGGATTGGAAGCTCACCSAAGAACGGAACCCGCATTGTAATTGGAGCGGAATTGTCTGTAATTCCGTTGGCGGAATCGAAAAGCTTGATCTTTCRAGGAGGAATCTAAGCGGGAAGGTGTCGGATGAGATTCAGCTTCTTCGGAGTCTGGTTTCCATTGATTTGTGTTGCAATGGGTTCTCTTCTCCGTTGCCGAGATCGCTTTCGAATCTTACTTTGCTTCGAACSATCGATTTGAGTCAGAATTACTTTGTTGATTCGTTTCCGCAGGGTTTAGGAATGGCGGTCGGATTGACTTTGCTCAATGCCTCCAGTAACAATTTCTCCGGCAACATTCCGGTGGATCTCGGGAACAATACGGAGTTAGAGACGTTGGATTTGCGAGGGAATTTCTTCATTGGTTCGATTCCGGTGTCATTCAGGAATTTGAGGAAGCTGAAGTTTCTTGGGCTTTCGGGGAATAATCTAACGGGGTTGATACCGACAGAAATCGGAGAGCTTSCGGCGTTGGAGAGTATTGTTCTTGGATACAATGAGTTCGCAGGTGGGATTCCAGCGGAATTCGGGAACTTGACGAATTTGAAATATCTCGATCTGGCGTACGGGAATCTCGGAGGTTCGATTCCCCCGGAATTGGGGAATTTGAASGCGTTAGAAGCGATGTTCTTGTACAAGAACAATTTCAGAGGAAAGATTCCTTTGGAGATCGGGAAGTTGACTTCCCTGACTCAGTTGGATCTCTCTGATAACTTGTTATCAGGAGAGATCCCGGCTGAGAYATCGGCATTGAAGAGCTTACAGCTATTCAATGTGATGTCCAACAGACTCACGGGTTCGATTCCGTCTGGAATTRCCAACCTGACTCAGTTGGGAATTCTCGAGCTATGGAACAATTCGTTTTCCGGTTCTCTTCCCGACGATCTCGGCTTCAATTCCCCTCTCGAATGGGTCGAYATATCGTCGAATTCCTTCACCGGCCGGATACCCGAAAACTTGTGTCATTACGGTAATCTTACGAAACTAATTCTATTCAACAACGCGTTTTCCGGTCCGATTCCAGTCRGCTTGTCGACATGCAACTCATTGGTACGTGTTCGTATGCAAAACAATTTCCTCTCCGGGACGATTCCGGTTGGATTTGGAAGTCTCGATAAGCTCCAACGGCTGGAATTGGCAAACAACAATCTCACCGGACAAATCCCGAACGACATTTCATTGTCGTCTTCCCTATCGTTCATCGATTTCTCCCGGAACCAACTTCAATCGGCACTTCCGTCCTTAATCTTCTCCATTCCGAATCTTCAAAACTTTCTCGTTTCCGAAAACAAATTGATCGGAAAAATACCGAATCAATTCCAGGACTGCCCTTCTCTTTCGATCCTCGATCTTTCTTCTAACCAGTTCACCGGACCTATTCCAGCGAGTATTGCTTCTTGCCAAAAGTTGGTATACTTGAATCTCCGGAACAACCAATTATCCGGCGAAATTCCRGTGCCGATTTCCATGATGGGAACTCTAGCTGTTCTTGATCTGTCAAACAATTCGTTGACCGGTGGAATCCCGGAAAACTTTGGGGATTCTCCGGCATTGGAGTCACTGAATGTATCCTACAACAGACTTCAAGGTCCAGTGCCGGCAAACGGAATGCTCAGAACAATAAATCCCGGTGATCTCGTCGGAAACGATGGATTATGTGGTAATGTGCTACCTYCATGCACCGGAAACCTAGTTTCCGATTCACGGCACAAGGGTGTGCACATGAAACACGTGATCGCCGGATGGGTGATCGGAATGTCGGTACTTTTAGCCGGGTTACTGGCGGCGTTTGCCGGAAAAGCTCTGTATGGTAAATGGTACACAAACGGAAGCTGTTTCGAAGAAAGATTCGAAATGGGGAAAGGAGAATGGCCATGGCGATTAATGGCGTTTCAGAAACTCAATTTTAACAGCACCGATATTCTGAATTGCGTAAAGGAATCGAACGTCATCGGGTTGGGCGCCACCGGCGTGGTTTACAAAGCAGAGATCCACCGTAATAACACGACGGTGGCCGTGAAAAAGCTGTGGAGTAGCAAAAACGACATCGAATTGGGAAGCAGCGCCGGCGACTTCGTCGGAGAAGTGAACGTTTTGGGGAAACTCCGGCACCGGAATATCGTTAGATTGTTGGGATTTCTTCAYAACGATAAGAATGCGATGATCGTTTACGAGTATATGACGAACGGGAGTCTCGGCGAAGCGTTGCACGGCCAAGGGCGGTTGCTGGTAGATTGGGTGTTGCGGTATAATATCGCGGTCGGAGTTGCTCAAGGGTTGGCATATCTCCACCACGACTGCCACCCGCCGGTGATCCACCGTGAYGTGAAGCCGAACAACATTTTGCTCGACGAAAATCTCGATGCACGGATCGCTGATTTCGGGTTGGCAAAGATGATAGTGAAGAAGAACGAGACGGTGTCGATGGTCGCCGGATCTTATGGTTACATTGCCCCCGGTGAGTTTTTCGATTAAAGTTATATTTGACAAATTAGCYGWTAAGTTAACTATTGATAGATAAACCAACTTTTATAGCTGAAAAACTAGCTATTAGTTAATAATTTAGTCATGTTTGGTAAAAATAGCTGATAAATTATATCACAATGTAAAACGACATAAAATTACATGTTAAAAATTATATTAAAAAATAAAGGGGTATAACCSGAAAAAATGTAAAAAGATCTCGAAAAATTGTTACTTCCTCTGTCCCAAGAAAAATGTTTTTTCCTATTTTACCCTTCATTACGAGATGATGAAAWTTCTTGCTGTGTGATTAAGGGTAAAATTGTCCTTTTTACTAATTAAAAACGTCAAACTGTGTCTTTTTTATTGTGAGCATTTATTTTGGGATAAAGAAATTAAAATGATACTTAATTTTCGACAAGTTCAAAAAATAAGATAATTTGTACCTGAGTTGTACAATTCTACCAAGGGTAATATTGTCTTTTGACGTAGTTCCGTTTTTCTGTTAACCAACGGGTACTTATTTCGATTACAGAATACGGGTACACATTGAAGGTCGATGAGAAGAGCGACATATACAGTTACGGGGTTGTTTTGATGGAACTGATCACCGGAAAACGGCCCGTAGAACCCGAATACGGYGATTCCGTCGACATTGTCGAATGGGTTCGAAGAAAAGCCCGAGAAAACAAACCGCTAACTGAAGTAGTAGATCCAAACGTAGGAAACTGCAAACACGTAGAAGAAGAGATGCTCTTAGTCCTCAGAATAGCCCTAATTTGCACCGCAAGGCTTCCGAAGGATCGACCCTCGATGCGAGACGTTATAAGCATGCTCGAAGAGGCACGACCTCGAAGAAAAAGTAGCAGTAACACGAACAATGGCGGATTGAGTTCCACAACTAACGAAAAAGATCGACCCGTGTTTAGCCCGTCGCCTATAAACGACTTTTTGTAAGAAGAACGTATCCTGTGACGGGTTTCGATCACGGGAACGGCTTCTTCCGACCGCTGACAATGATATCGTTCCCGGTGCATGACAAGCATTCGTGCATCGGGAAGCGGTTTTCTGTTAATTATGTGTAGAGATTATTCACATTTTGTAAGTTTATGAGTCTGTTAATCATGTGTAGAAGGTACATTGATTCGTATTGAAAATAATGKAAAACGGAAACTAGTCACGTTTGGYAAAAACTCGACATCAGATTACGGAAAATATGTTCGATTATTGGGCAAAAAGCGTAATTACAATATCAAAGAAACCAAAAGTACCTCCGAAACRTGCAATTTGTACACCAGGAGCCAACTCGAACTCGTGTTCATAGCTTCCGGATAAAACGGGTTCTTGGGTTTTCCACAGACAGCCGATTTAGAGCAAAAACGGCCTGAAAAACCGAACAAAKCAATCCAGAGACTATAAAGTATATGTACCATAAGATGTCATCGGTGGTTCTTCACGTGGCGTTCTTTTTTGGACTCGGTTTGTTAGAATCGAAATTTCTAATGATCCGAAGCCGTTTTACGGAGCCGAGAAACATCCTGAAATCAAATTACRATACCAGAAAGGATTTAAATAACGAATACTTAAAATGATCACCAATTTGCTGATAAAAAACGCGGAAAATTTGAGGAAACATACTGCCAYGGGACGTCCCCGACAAGCATACAGTCGCCATCTTTGTCTTCATACGTAAGCACGAAATCGGATGTTTCGTCCAGCAGGTTCGAAGGTCCCAGTGTTTCGTTGGTTGACCCTAGAGACATAAACAACATTAATCACGGGAACAAAATCGTTTTTACAGGACRTCAAATATGTCTAAATGTCCTAATAGACTGCTTTATAGGACACTCGTTCGWTCTTACAAGACACTTAATCAAATAATGTCAAATAAAAAGACTAATATGACATTTTATTTCAAAAATGTCCTGAAAAACATGTTATGACACCCAAAAACGTTTTTATCAACTTATTGTAACACATTTACATATAAGCACAAATGTAAAGCATGTTAAGTGAAAAAAGAACTAGAAGAAGACCGACTTACATCTTCGACAAAACATATCTTCCAAGGTCTTTGCCAACATCTCGTACGAACTGTGGGCATTCAGATCAACTTTCCTCCCGATCAAACTTCCGTCCATATTTACCTTCACGGGTAGATAACTTTTGTTGGCGACCCCTTTTTTGGTCCGAGAATAAAGGTCGTTTCCGATACTTTTGTTTCCTTCGGCCGTTGAGCTAGATTGWTCGTCGGGMGACTTGGTTTGGTTAGCCAACCGATGACCTTTTCTTATGGGAGGCCATCCAACCACACTACAATCATACAATTCCAAAAGCCAAATCAATAAACCAAACCAAATCAAATTGTCCGGTATATCCCACCCGGAGGTAGGATTAGGGGACGGCGAGATTTATGCACACCCAAAAAGTAAATAAGTAAACCAAACAAACCAGAATATCCCACTCGAAAGTAKGGCATGACGGAGGGTGAGATACATACGTAGACTTGATCTCTACCCAAAGAGTAAGTCAGTAATCCRAACTAAACCAAAGAAGCTCGGAATATCCCAACCATAGGTAGGCCTGACTTGACCTATACCAGTGGCGGAGCCAGGAAATTAATGGAGTAGGGGCACGTTGGATGGGACTTGGGGGAGGAAGCATATGGCCATATGGGACTAAGGGAAACTATGTAAGACAGGGGTGAAAATAAAAAATTTAAGTCRGTCAACAAAGGTTTTTGGTTTTTGACTGGACGCCTCTCCCCTCGGTGCTTAAAGTCCGGATCCTCCCCTGACCTATACCTAAAAGGTAAAAAGCAAACTAAACAAGCCTAATAAATGTCACCTAGGCTGTTTGGCAATTGCTGAATTGTTTGGTGCAAAATAATTAAAAGGCTCTCATGATATAGTGCAAAATGAAATATAATTGTTTGGTAATTGTATACAATGAAATTAAGGCTCTTAATGGTTAGGGAGATCCAGGATACAAAATCATTAAGAGGGGTTTTAGAACCATTAAGAGGGTCAAACAAGATTCACATTAACATGTTGCCTCTTAATAGAACTATCAAGAGGTAAACAAACAAACCCCAAGTATATCCCACTCGAATGCAGGTTGTAAGACCTAACTGCTTCTGCAGTGCATTAGTGCTGGTATGATTGCACCCAAAAAAACACTGTTAATTACCTAGAAGGAGAAACAGAATCAGAAGCAGATCTTTTGGTGCCAGAAATTGATGAATTAGGGTTCTTGAAAGAAGGGGAAGATGATGCTGATTGAGGGTTAGGTTTTGAAATCAAACATGGCAAATCTTTAGCAGTCAAGATTCTACCCTTTGATTTCAAACCACCAACACTCAATCCAAGCCCTAATTCAAGATTCTCATCATCAACAMCACCTGGATACGGTGAAGAAACCTCAGCCGACATAACAGTATCTTGATTGTTGGTGGTGGTCAAGACTGAACCGGCGGTCGTCGACCCATCAGACGGTGCTCCACCGCCGTCTCCCGGCGGCGGAATACCCACTAACCCAAGACTACCACCGTCCATTTAGGGAAGGAAAGAAAAAGGGGAGGTGGGWTTGGTTTTTGGAAGGAAGAAAAAAAGGGGTGAAATTGGGGGGTGGAGGAGGGTGGTGGTGATGGGCGGTGGGGCCAAGTGTCGGCTTTATKCCCCTCGTATTTCATCATTTGCTTTGTCGCCATTGAAAGACACATWTCTAGGTTGCCCCATGCAATCACGAGTTGTACTTTTGGTATTGAGAATTGTACGTTACTGAATTTAGCCACCGTCAGCCACCGCCGGAGAAGAAAAAAGGGGGTTGTAGATAACCCTATGAATCATCCTCTTTTGGTATTTTCATTTTCAACATGAAAGAATACAACAYGTCACATTCACTACAGATTTTTGCCATTTTCATCTATTTCTGTCAATTTTGCTTTTTTGTTGAAATTCCATTTTTAATAATGTTCAAGAGAATAAAGGGCCGTTTACCTAAATGCTTATTCGGTAAGTGCTTATTGATAGAATTTAATATTATAATTTATTTTGATACTTAAGATTTTAGTACATAAAAAACATATCAAATGCAACAAGTTACTGCGTAAGAGTCGTCATCCTTACTTACCGGGTAAGACTCTATCATTTCCAGTTACCCAGTAAGATTTTTGGCTCTTCTCATATTCATCCGATAAGGAAATCTATCCGATAAGCACTTACCAAGTAAGTATTTAGTAAACGTGATCTAACAACTATCACTAAGTAACACATTCTAATCGCTAAACAAGTGATCTAACAATTATCACTAAGTAACACATTCTGATCGAACATGATATGGACACCAAAGTACCAATAACAAAAAAGTAAAAAAAAAGAAAAAAGGAAACTAAAGGGTCGTTACTAAACACTTACTTGGTAAGTTTTTAACGCATAAATTTTCTCATTGGATGAACATGAGAAGGGCCAAAAATCTAATCGGGTAAGAGCGATGAGAAGGATGACGACTCTTATCCGGTAAACGCTTACCCAGTAAATTGTTGTATTCGATATGTTTTGATATATACTAAAATCTTACGCATCAAAATAAATTATAGTGTTGACTTCTAATGGTAAGTGCTTACCGGGTAAGCATTTGGGTAAACGGTCCATAATAACTCTAAAAACCTTCTGTAAGGACGTGTATACATATTGTGAACATAATCAATAATCAAATTTGAATATCCCGTCAACCATTTCCAGTAAACACGGAACTAAAAACCCACAATATCACGACACGAACCACTATCAAATATACCACATATTTTTTTTACACCTTGTGAACCTAATAATTCACAACACCAAAAAAAAGATCGCTAAAAACACTGTATAAGGATTGGATACACTTTATGAACAATTAATTAATGTTTTTATAGAGCAGATATTTATTTCCTATTTATAAGAGTTATTGATTTTTTATTTTTTATGGGGAATAAATTAATTAAATACATTTATGAGTCGTAATTTTRTTACTGAATTCTCATTTTATATTTATATAATAAATAACATAATTATCTTAAATAAGTGACTTACGTTAAATCTCAAGAATCTCACAAAAGCATAACTCGACTTAAAATGTGTGTWAGTACTTTTTATACCTTAAGTATTAGTGTGATGTAAAAATGATAGAAGCTTTAGGTCACTTTTAAAGTGAGGTAAAAGTATGAAACGAATAAAAGAACAAAACACAAGTTAAGGGATGATTGTTGACAAGTTTTGAAAATAAAAGGGTGGAATAACAAAATTAAAATAAAATATTGCACACGGCGAGAATCGGGTCAAASAGYCCAAACGACAAACGGAAACGATGTGGTCCCGACAAAAAGTCACCATTATTTTATTCTCTTTTTAAAATAAATATTTAAAATCTAACTAACAGAAAATTAAGCTCCCACTTATTTTGAATACCTAGAAGCCTACTTGTGCAATACAATGATTTATATTTTGATTCTAATTTTTTGTTTTATATTTTGAGTTTAATGATGTTATAATACAATTTTATGTGGTTTTGAGAAAAAGAAAATATTTTTTTATTTTTGAATGAAATATAAATTTGAAGATATTATAAAATGTTGAAAAAATAAGCGATATTAGTATCAAATTAACTATCTAAAAATTCTCGTTTTTGTATAATTTCTTCAATTTAATTTTTTATTATAATTTAATTGAAGTTTAAAAACAAATTAATTTATTTTTGATTTAATAAAATATTTTTTTAAGATAATAATTAAGTATACAACTCAATAATTATCCTAATTATGTTTTAGATATTTTATAATTAAAATGAGATGTTTATCCTCTAAGATTATGTTTATCTGCAGTTAGTTGCACGAATTCAAACATGAAGCTTTAATAAGTTGTATTTACGTATAATTTACTTGTAATCTTGAATTTTAAGTAATATGCATCAATAAACAGCACTTCGTGCATAATAAATGATTTTTAAGAATTTTTGTCAAATGYTTTATAATATAGTATAGATTAAGTCTTTGAATTATATTTTTAAATGAAAAACCATTAAGCATTTTTTCATTTTGAATAATTAAATTCCTAAACATTTTTTCAATAAAATAAGTCATCGAACTTCTAAAAATTGGTTACTTACATCATTTTAACACAAAAAAGCTACTTGTAACCGACTAGAAATATTTTAAAGTAAAACTACTTATGATCCTCCAAAGGGAGGGGGGGGGTAATTGATAGCAATGGCCAATGGTATGATAGTTAATATGAAGAATGGACTACGATGGGACAACAGAGACACCACCCCACCCATTCAACCAGTATTGTCGTCGTCACATCTACTAGCCTTGGGGCTGAGGCAAGATAGTAACTACGACGACAAAAGGACTAGCATGGTGATCAATAGGGGGAGGGGCGGGTGTGGGTGTGGCAGCCTGGCAGTTGTGAAGACGATAGTTGTGGTCTGGTGGTATTGGCGGTGGGTGGTGGGGAGAGATTTCATCCAATTCCATCAAACGAACCAAACGCATTGTTAAAATTTTTCAAATTACATTCCAATTSCTTCAAAGTTAAACGCCTTTAATAGATTCCAGTTCCACAAAATTCCATTCTTCCAACCAAACGCCCCCTTAGAAGTTGGCAATCAAACACCACATGCGACACCTTTTAACCCTACATCAAGTGGATCGAGTGTCGAAGAAGGAACGAAACGAATACAAGAGCGATCGTCCAAAATTGATCCATACTTGAAACTAATATACAAAATGCTTGAACCAAAGACTCCTAGGTYTCAAGGATGTACGTATACGCTATTYGAAAGCAAGGTCTGAGTACGATTTTGAGGTCAAACGACACTGTATATGTGGTTTGAACATTTTCTCAAACTACAAATCGCATCGTATATACCCTCAACACAAAAAACCGCACCACAAAATATGGTACAGATGCGGTACGGTTTATATCTAACGCACTTTACGACTATAACTCAAAACCACAAACCCCCTATATAGTGCGGTTCGGTAAAAATGCAAACAGCAAAGCAAACCGCGAAAATTCTAAACTGTGCATTGTGGTGCGGTTCAAAGCAGGCAATCGAAAATGAACAAACATTCGGAGGTATGAACAAGAAGATGCATTCTCTTATATAGATTGAATGAATGATAAAGAAGAATCATAAGATGATGTATATCGCTTGCACGATATAAATAACCGAACAACAATTCTCTAACACGCATCAAAACATGCTAAATAAGATTAGATTAACGCAAACATCCATTTAGAAAACCAAACCAAAATCACTTATCGCGAAAAAAATAACACCGACCCTCCGAGAACTGAGATTAGATGTTACGAATGCCGTTGCCTCTGGCGTAAGAACTGCCACCGTAACGCCCTCTTGATGCATCACTCCGCCCTCTTCCACCACTGCCTCTTCCTCCTCCTGCYCAATCAACCAACACTATGTCAACATTTTCATCGAAATACAAAACACAATCTTTTTTAAACCCCTAGGAGAAATTTCAAATGAGAACCAGAAATATTTTGAGAATCTGAGAACCAACTATTTCATATATTATTCAGAATRAATAACCCTCAATAATCATGTATTTGTTTTTCAAGAATATCATTATGAATAATGTTGATCATGAATACCTATTGCGACATTCATTATGAATAAARCATGAATAGATGGTTCCCAGGTTCATTATCATGCTTTTTGATTTCACCCATCTACCCGTCATTGAATAAATAAATTTGATTATATCATCAACACTAATTCTTGAAACCACKATGGTTTGAGAAAATTTAACCGAAATGAAATCAAAAAGATTAGAATGAGGCACATACTTCCCCCACGAGAACCACCGCTGCTGTTTGCTCTCCTTTCTTCAATGTAGACTTGACGTCCGGCTAACTGTATCGGAGACGCCTAAAAAACAATATCGAATAAAAGCATTATAAATACTAGCACTTATTCTTTTGTCCCGAAATAAATGTCCACAACGAAAAAATCAAAAAGAATTTGAAAAGTAATTATTACGGTTTTTAATCAACTAAATGACAATTTTACCYTTAATGATAGATATAGTAATGAATCTACCCATCTCATAATTAAGGATATAATTGGAATGTAGACACTTATTTTAGAACAAAATAAAATAGAAATATGAATATTTAGTTTGGAACAGAGAGAGTACAATAATGTAATGCAAGAAATCGATCTTACCTAAATGAGCTATATATGTTCTACATTCATTTACCTATTTCTATCTCCATGACTGAAACTTTAACAAATTCATGCATCTGAAAGTGATTGAAGGTAAGTAAAAGTTCGTGAAGGTGATCCAGAGTGAACATTAAGGTTGTTGAAGGTAGATGAAGGTCCATGTTTTCTGTCCGCTATCAATTGAAGGTAGTTCAAGGTCCACGTTTCTTATTAGCTRTTGGATCAAAAAATCAACTCATCAAAGGCTCACAAGTGTCCTCACCATCATCACCAGAACTCTTATTCACACACGATCCCAARTTGGGATAGAGGAAAAGTCTGCRTACATCTTAGGGGCTATTTGGTTGGTTTTCTATTARGTTTTGTATGGATACAATTGTCTATGTGGATTAATCTATYTGTATAGATTGGGAAGRTTTTTGTTTGGAGGTTTTTTTCGTAGATGGAAGGAGTGTGTTTTTTTAATTGGGAGGGGCGAGTTCGGAAAAATCTTGGCTTTCTACATAAAGCTCCCCCCTAGAAAGTTCACTTAATAAKCCACTTTCTATATCATTAAACCATTACCAAACAGTCATAATTAGCTGACTTAAKTAGTTTTGAGTCTCATTAAGCTAATTAAGCTGCTAACAAACAGACCATTACTCTCCCCATAGTCTACTCTGTGTGGGATTTACTCAGTTCATTTGGTTTGGTCTATCAACCAAAAAGGTACGCGAGCTTTATTTCCTTCGTGGGTCATCCACATYATTTTAAGGTGCAAGTAATGCAAACATTTTACATAAGAAATCATCAATAGCATACCACATGCGGCAAAAAGTTCCTCCGTGTTTCTCGGTAGTCGAAAATTGTTTGCTAACTGAACAAGAACCCTTGATTAGGTTTGACCCAAGACTGACTAGGACACATGTGTAACAACTAACAACCCGTCCCACATGGATAGAAAAATATATATAATGAAGTTATGGACTGCCAATAACTCCCACCATGGTTTTAAGTTGATTTGGAGATTACTAGGCAGCCTCCTGCTTCGGTCTATGGACATTATACATGCCTAACAGATAAACAACTAAAATAATATGATTTSGACATCTTCTACCTTTTAYAATCTCTTCTTCCTCTTGGAAGGAGATGTACTTGATATTCAATAAGCAATAYGATTTACAATCTTCTACCTTTCCATGGTTTGTATTTGATTTGTCCTCTCTCTATATATTTGCATATATAGAAAAATATCTCTATATAGAGAGAGGGAAAGGAAAGAACTTTTGCAAACCCAACAATTAGTACAAACCAACTAATTGAGATATTTATAGAAATGATGAGTTTTTTTATTATGCTTTGGATATTTATGAAAGATTACCAGAGTCCATTTATTATGATCAACGCTTTATATTAGGAAACAATCAAGATATTCACTGAATCAGATATTCATTAGACTAGATGAATGGTTGAGATTGGTTTGTATGGTTGGGTTTGTAAATGAAACCACCTCTATATAGACATACACACACACACGCGCGAAACTTGAGAACGAAGAAGGGAAATTAAGCACAAACCTCAATTGCCTTCTGAACACCCTCTACATCCTCAAACTCAACAAAGGCAAAGCAAACACCAACATCCTGTAGATAAATTAAAAAGTCATGTTCTAAACCCAAGAATAATTTGGAGGCGACCAAAAACAAAGACACCCACCTTGCGATTCTTCAAGAACACACCATCCTGCTTGATTTTACCAAAATTCTTGAACTCYTGGAAAATTTCAAGACTGGTAACAGTAGTTGGCAAGTTCCTCACATAAACAGACTTTGAATCACCTGAAAAATACAAAAATATTAAACAAATATATTAATTTAAAGATGACATCATGCACGTACACATGAAAATATTTCATAATCTCATCATATCCTCTTCATGGAGATGAATATATAATCATTTTTGCTCACGGATGCGACACACAAAAAGAAATACTCCCACCATCCCCAAATAGATGTCCACACCGAAAAAGACACAGTTGTAGAAATATGTAATTTTTACACATTTTAATTAACTAAATGACAATTTTACCCTTAATAATAGAGAGAGTAATGAATTTCTCCATCTCATAATTAAGGGTAGAATAGGGAAGTACACACTTTTGAAAAGGGACAACTTATTTTGAAACAAACTAAAATAGATAGGTGGACACTTATTTTGGGGGCAGAGAGAGTAAAATTGTTCATTACATACATGAAAATATTTCATAATGTTCATTACATCCTCTTCATGGAGATGCATATATAATCATTCTGCTCAGAGATGCAACACACAAAAAGAAATACTCCCTCCATCATAAACACTGAAAAAGGCAATTTCAGAAATATGTAATCACTACACATTTTAATTAACTAAATGACAATTTTACCCATATTAAAAGAGGGAGTAATGAGTTTCTCCATCTCATAATCAAAGGTAGAATAAAAAAGTAGGCAAAATGGACACTTATTTGGGAGCAAACWAAAATAGAAATGTAGACACTTATTTAGGGGCATTGGAAGTAATAGAAAAAGTACTTCGGTTCACCTTCTTCACTAGCAAAAGCTTCCGGTGCCACCTGAGCAGTAGATTCAGGCACATAAGTAGGCGGCAGCTGAGCAACTGGTTCAGGGGTATGATGCCATTCCGGAGCAGGTGTGACACTCTTACTAAGAGGTGGCTGAGCAGGAACCGATGGCGAAGATTTCCCTTTAGCTCGCAACTTTTGTAATTCAACATCCAAGAGAGAAGAATAATATATTAGCACCAAATGAAGATCACATTAAGCAATCTACAACCTTATAAGCAACTACGAAAAATGCAACTCTGGCAAGATATGACAAGTTACATAATAATCCTCCGTCCCAAAATAAACGTCCACAATGTAAAAAGGCAGACGGTATTAGAAAGTGTAATTATTCACATTGTAGTTAACTAAATGACAATTTTAGTAATAAATTTCTTCACCTTCTAATCAAGGGTAGAAGCAGAAAGTAGGCACGTACTTTTGAAAGTGGATACTTATTTAGCGACAAACTAAAATAGAAATGTGGACATTTATTTTAAGAAGTGAGTGTATCCAGATGCAATTATCTTCTTCTAACTGCCGACAGCATCCAAGAAGCAACAACTTTATACAAATCTATACAGTAAATGAAAATTTGGTATACTAACATTTGACCCACTTAAGGTGCATTCAGTACGTGGACAGGACTGGACRGACGAGAATAGTGTAGGTGGGTGAAAGATATTTGAAAGGTTTTAGGTTTTTAATTTGACATGGATAGTTTAGTAATTTACCAATCTTGCCTCATCTCCCTTATTCTTGTTCCACCTATTTTGGTGGGACAAAAAGACTGCATTTTAGTCCCACTCAAGACGTGTCATGTCCAGTCTGATGTCGTGCCAAATGTGGGACAAGTTTTTGTACCGTCTTGTCCCGTCAACTATGTACCAAACGCACACTTAAGAGCTATGCTATGAAGAAATCCCACAATAAGTCAATRTTTAACAAATAAAAAATGGGCATAATCATATAAATACGGAACAGAAATATAATACATACAATAGAAGCATATGTGAACTTCACAGGCTCGGTAACAGGCTCTTCCACAGCAGAAACTGGTTCTTGAACGTATTCTACTGCATTTTGTTGCAGAGGCTCTTGAACATCGACTGTATTCCGATGGATTGGTTCTTGTACGTATTCCACCGTATTCTGAACCAGAGATGCAGGTTCTTCTACCGGTGGTTCTTCCTCATGGGCTTCGCTATCATATTCTTCCTGCTGCAGATGCTGATTTTCTTGGGAATTGTAGTAATCGTCTTCATCATTTCCTTCTAAGTGTATCGAATTAAGATTTTCTTGGGCTTCAACCTCCAATGCATCTTCGGAAACTGCAAATAGGTTTCTAACATCAGTCCGCAATGAATTACTCAAAATGTGCATTAATGATTTGGAATAAGTTTACTASAAACAATGCATTAATATGAACTACCCATTTTCCAAACCAAATGGACCCAGTAAATCCCACTCGAAAGTGGGGTCTGAAGTTGATATGTATGCARACTTGACCTCTACCTCAAAGAGTRGAGTGACTGTTTCCATGAAGACCCCRGCTTGTGCAAGAGTGTGAGCAAATAGGTAGTAGAAATAAAGATGAACGACCCATTTTCACATAAACCAAATAATTAAAAAAAAGTTTATAGAACTTTTATYCATCTTAAAACAAAACATATCTAACGAGAAGAATTCAATGCCTAGAAAACGGGAATTCCATTGATAGATTTTCTTACAGGTCATACCCACATGTTTAAGTTGCTACATACATTAGTTCTACTTGTATTACATGTTTATCTTATTACATTGTCTGCTTGTACACCATTGAATAGTGCACACACAATTGAATTGTTATTGTACCTAGTATATTTCCGACTACCTATTATATTACCTATCTTATTGTCTACTTGCACACACCTTGTGTCGAGCACAATCCACGGGTCTTCTTTTGGAAGGGTGTCCTAGTCTATTATTATGACTAATTCCGGCAAATTGCRACTRTAAGACATCAACTTGATAAAGTCAATGGCCACAATTGTTGTGRACGMGTGGAATCGAACCCAAGGCAAATGGGATATTCCACCACATCCCCATGGCCCTCAACCACTAGACAACAACCTTTTGTGGATACAATCCACGGGTCTTCACAAACACAACCTCTCAATCCTAGTGATTGAGGTTAGACCTGTGTGCATCTTAGCCCTCCTAGACCCTACTTTCAAGTGGGATATATTGGGTTCTTTTGGTTTGGTTTTAAATCCATTGATAGACTTACAAGCTACAACATAATAAAAGGCTAGAACCAGAAGGCATCTCTTATGAAGACTAATAAGAAAGTCATTCAGCATATTGCTTTAAGGGCATGTTYGTTAGCAGCTTAACGAACTTGATGAGACTTGCAACTTATTCAACTAGTTATACATGACTGCTTGGTAATGGCTTAATGATATAGAAAGTGGCTTATTCAGTAAGCTTTTATGGGTGGAGCTTTATGCAGAAAGCCAAGTTTTTTTTCTAAATCTTCCCCTCCCAACTAAAAACACGCYCCTTCTATTTATTAAAAAACCCTCCAAAACAAAAACGTTTACAATCCATATAGACAGATTAATCCACACACACAACTTTATCCATACATGACTTAATGGAAAACCAACCAACATCCCCCAAGGCACAAGTTTGACAAACAACATAAAAAGGAGTCCCAGTATAAGTATCATAGTTGCTCCATATTTTCTTCAGTCACAAGAGAATCCAAAACTAGCCCARAGGTGGGTCTGGGGGTAAGATGTATGCAGATCTCATGAATGTGTACATAATACTTTCAAAGCTAAGTAGGATGCATTTGCAATGCTAAATCAAGAAACAATACCGAGTAACTCAGAAGGAGTTGAACTAATTGGTTGAGAATCGACTTTGCTCTCAAGGGCCCCAGGTGGTGGATGATGATGTATAACCTCCTCGCTTACAAAGTGAAAGATATCATTCATGACAAAGTAACCCTTCTCCTGGGGAGCAAGGAAAAATGTCTGAACAAACTTCCGCCATCCAGTAAAGAACTTGGACTTGACAGAACCAGATACCACCACAACAATGCCTTGACTCCATGATTCAAGAGAATTTATAGTCTTGATCTCAATCCCACTAAAATGTAATGATTGAATAAGTGTATGAATTTGCTGCAACAAAATAATAATTATTCCAAATATTAGTATTTTGAACCAAACCAAACGAACCGGTAAATCCCACACAGAGGTAGGGTCTAGAGAAGGGGAGATAGAGGGCCCAAACATCAGAATTTTGATGCTCACAAACAGCCAGCACCGAGAAAATTAAAAAGAAACAATTCCAAAGACTACACATTTCTGCAGTTCCCACACAGTGAAAACCAATGAAATGTGTATAACGGGTCCCTTTGCATATCAAAGCAGCTTCATAACACCACAACATGCAATATGCAAGTTATATATATATATATATATATATATATATATATGAGTCGTTTCCTTTACAAACCACCCAATTCAAACAAACTATACAAGCCATAATCAATGCTTATACTAGGAAACAATAGAGATATTTATGGACAATTAACATGATTTATTGATAATGATTAGATATATATGGAAGATGATAAGGTTCATTCATTATGATCATGGCTTTAGATTAGGAAACAAAATGAAATCAGATATTTTGTAGACTGGATGGACGGCTAAGATTAGTTTGTTAGAATTGGATGGTTTGTAAATGAAACKCCCCCTATATATAAAGAGAGAGATATAGATATATATTTTTTTTTTTTATATCATCGTTTCTGAAACATTTTTAATCTTTTAAGCTGTTATTTCTCTAAAAAAACACAAAATGTTACTCCTTCCGTCCCATGCCCATGTTTCTGTTTAAGTTTGTCCTAGAATAAGTGTCCACTTTCAAAAATAGATTGTTACAATTTGTATGTGTATCTGTTACAGTAAAAATGGATGCTCTCATCACAAATTGAACTGTAGGAAAACTGGATGAAAGAGGAAGATTGGAAAGGGTTCAAGAAAACAACATGAAACAAAACAGAGGAATGGAGGGCATTCATAAACCAAGTGCCCAAATTATGAACTAAAGTTGATGTAAAAATAAATACAAAAAAGAAACATCCTCTCTCAACTCAAAAGGTTTTAAATGACCTGAGGTTTGGCGTGGCGGCAAGTCAAGCCCAAAACCTTACGAGTTACAGCGTTTTCAAGGTGTGCCCTAAGGTGGCATACATACACACACACTTGTGTGTGTTGATTAGTAGTTTGAATAATACGTAGAACAATTTAAATCCATAAAAAGTAATAAAACTAAAAAAGAAAGAACCATTATATTAAATATATAGAACTTACARAAAAATGATTCAATAGTGCAAAATTGGGATTAAATCTCTTAAATATCTACTCACTACTTTATTCAATTTTCAAATAATTCGTGTTTGGCTCTTTCTGTAAGGGAATGAGAGTTTTAGTTTTCAAATAATTAGTATTTACCTATTTTCAAATAATTAGTATTTACCTATTTAGGGTTTTAGTTTTTAAGTTTCCTTTTTTATGCTTATTTAAGTCTTAGGTCACGTACATAATTATCATTTATCCCTTAAGGCCTCAAGCTATATATTAAAAATAACCCCACACCTTACAAAACAACACATCGTAACGTGCCATAACGTGTTATGATGCAAGCCAAGCCATAGAGTGGAGACATAGGAGTTAACTTGGCAGCGAACCCAAACCTTGACGCCTTAACACGCCATAACGAGTTATTTAAAACCATCAAACACAACCATCACCTAAATCAACTTGATCAAAGATTCCTCTGCAAATTATCATATATCTTTGAATACATATGAATCTAACAAGCAAACAGGAGATCTAGAAACCCATCATCCTCKCTCTAACAATCTAAGCCACAACAAATAGCCCAATAAACAAAAAGCACATCGAAGAACCGATCGAATTCATAACGATTTGTAACTAGTACCCAACATCAAAACACCAAAATAAGAAAGTCACTACTACCCAGAACAAAATAATCGCATAAAAAGATTSAATTCCACACAAGTTCTAAATATTAGATCATATTTCACTCAATTTCCAAACAAAATAACGATAAGCTCAAATGGAAACTTACGAATATAGCCGAGGCAGTCTCAGTGGATTCGCCATCAACTCGAACCATGGTACTGGAATCGGCGTAAAATTGATGAACAAATTCAGGTTGTTGTTGAAGCACCTGATAATATTGCTGAACAAAGTACGAACCCACCTAATCAAATCAACAACAAATAATTTTCATCGATGTCAAACCTTCAAAAAAAAAAATCAGAAAAACACGAACAAATACCAAATAGATTATGATGTATGCATCACTTTGGTATTCATAAATCAGGATGAAAAATAACAATAATACCTGAGATGCAGTAACCGAAGAAGAGTAAGAATTCGCCATTACTACCGAAGAAATTAATCGAGTTTTATTAAACCCCTAAAACCCACAAGGAACAGTGTTTAGGGTTTCAGAGCGAACGCATAGAATAGAGTGTTTAGGCTTTCAGAGTGTGAAGTGAAGTGGRAAGGAAGGAGTTAGGGAGGGAGATTTGCGATGGTGGCCGTGAGTTGCAGAGTTTTAAGAGAGGGAAGAGAAGATGAGATCTGTGTTGAGAAAGTAGTATTTAGGAATTCAATCGTGACCGTTGGATTGTAGAAGGAGTCATTGGTATGGACGGATAGGATTGMTTTAAGATCATGATGGTGGTGGTGATTCCGTTGCTTTTTTTATATTAACATTGCAAAAAGGTCCCTGAAGTTTTCTGTAGACGATAATTTGGGCCCTTAAGTTTTCAAATTTAAATTTTTAGTCCATGAAGTTTTCTGTAGATGATGGTTGTTATTATTTGGCTAGTTTTTCACTATTCATTCATGATGTGATGATGCATTTGGTATCCGGACAAGACAGAATAAAAGAACAAAACAAGAAATAATAGGACAATTATTCAACATTTGATAAGACATGACGTAACACGAATGATAAAATAACTAATTTACTCGTAATAAGTTGTTTATATATTTTCTATATTTKGATTAATTTATGTAATTTGTTAAATTATAATAAAATAAATTGTTTTCATAACAAAATATAGAAAACRTATACAAATAATATTTTAATGACGGTAAAATAAAAGTTTAATATGATAAAATATAATTAAAATTAAAATTTAAAGAATATAAAGAGGAGATATATTTGATGTTTTATAAGAAAATCAGATCTCGTTTTTTGGTAAATATAGACTTACTTCACCTTGTTTCATGAGTTGAGAGTGAAATATATATATTCCACACAAACATGAAACCAGGTCCCTGTTGAGTGTACCAAACGCACTCGTTCGATATTCGTTTGAGTTCTATTGGAGACTAAAAAACGAGGATTTGAGAATTTGGGTAAATTCCTCTTACTTCCTTAGATTCTTCAAAAAAAAAACTTTTTTCCAAGTGGGTTTAGGGTTTAACGTTTGGCAAAATTGATATCTTACAGGAAATTTATGRTGAGAGGAGTAAAAAAAGATTTCCACAATTAGATCAATCCTAATTGAAGAGAACCACTAGATCATTTCTCTTCTAAAACACAAGTTATAGGTTGTTTGGAATTAAAAGTGATTAATAATCAAAATCTCTTCTTACATTTCTCATCTTTTAACTCTTATTCACAAAATAAGTGTCAATGATCATTCACTTATTGTTTTGGTCAGTTTCACTCTCAATATTGTCTTTTTTTAAGGTGTCTGAAGACGACATGAAWTGAAAGCAAATTCAGGTGTAAATCATTCAGTAACAAAATCGACGTTACATATTCAAATAACATGATACCACCTATTAATTATATAGCCTAATTATCTGCTAAACAATCTATTACTCCCTAAAATTTAACTKACCTGAACGAAATCAGACTCGTACCCACAACTGCTTCCGATTAATCAGCCGTGGACTTAAATCCCGTCTTTTGGACGAATCACTACCGTCGTCTCTACATCTAGACCATACCAATCACCCGTGCAATGAAACAAGTCGGAGTAGCTCTGTATTTTACAGACAAAAYGGATAACACCAAACCACGACTCAATAATAGGTGCCGTAGTAAGACTGAGGAGCGACGGCAGTTGGTTGTTGAGCAGGTGTCAATGTTGCTGCTGCTGCTGCTGCCGCCGCCACTGCAGGCTGTGCGTAAACTTGCTGTGGTGGGGCAGCCTGCTGAAATTATAAAAAYGTATATATAATTCTGAGAAAGTAAACAACCCAAAATCCACACAACTTTCGACAAGCGACCCGTTATTTTTAACATCAAAATGTCAGAAACCAAAGGTTTTTTGGCTCAATGGGAACCAATAGATCCAACTTTCATGGGGGTCAGGTTCAAGATGCGCCAGAATGTGAGTTTTGCCGTATATAAAATAGACAGACTTACAAAGTACTCCCTCCATCCAATGAAACTTGTACATGTCCCATGAAATTTGCAAAATTCTTTTCTTTTTYCTAGAAAGTTCTAAAGCTACAGTTATGCCCTCGTTTTTGCTTGCACTTGAACCATATATAATGTTCTGATAATTAATACTCCSTCCGTCCCAAAATAAGTGTCCACGACGAAAAAGGCACACAGGGTAAGATTGTAATTTAACCAACTAAATTACAATTTCCCCTTAATAATAGAGAGAGAAACTGTCTCTATCTCATAACTAAAAGATGAATGGAAAAATAGACACTTAGGGGCCATTTATCCAAACACCTACCGGTAAGATTCAACACTATAATTTACTTTACAGGGTAAGATTGTAGTTCATCAAAATAAAACAGTATTGCATGCAACAATTTACCCGGTAAGCCCTTACCAGTAAGACTCTCCATCCTTATCATTGCTCTTACCGGGTATGATTCTCAGCCCTTGCCATGTTCATCCGGTAAGGTAAATGACCCGGTAAGCGTTTAGYATACAGCCCCATACTTTTAAAAGTTGGCACTTATTTTAAGACAAAACTAAAATAGAAATATGGACACTTGTTTGGACAGAGTTAGTACGGGTTTATAAGGACCAGTTATATATATATGTATATATATATATATACGTATATGTATGTGTATATATATATACGTATATGTATGTGTATATATATATACGTATATGTATGTATATATATATATGTATATGTAAGAATACCTGGGCTGGGTACGAAGCAGGATAGGCAGCATAAGCAGCAGCAGCCGCAGCTTGTGGAACAGATGTTGGCACTTGTGGTTGGRCATAGCTGCTTCCATAAGCATTATACGTGCCATAAGCAGCCTAAAAAATCATAAATCCCAATCATCAGTGATATCAAAATAAATTTTCTTTACGAACCGAGCGAGCCATTCAAGCATACACTTTTTTGAGCCAAGCMTGTTCATATATTCATAAATTATACAATCAAAATATAAAATTACCAAGCCCGARCCAATAAACAAGTTAACCGATCCCTAGTTTGAGCCCATAAACGAGTTTATAAAGCTTGAAMTTTAGTTATAAACKTATAATGTATAACTCAAATTTGTTAAACGAGCATCRAGCCYGAGCTTGAACAATGAAAAAATATTCGAGCTCAGCACTATTTTATAATAGTTATTCGAGCTCGAGTCAATCTCAAACCTGCTACTCTACTCAACTCGAGGCCTTGTTTGTAGCTGCTTAATGAGCTTAATGGGACTCATAGCCTATTCGATCAGCAATACATAACTATTTGGTAGTGGCTTATTCAGTAAGCTTTTAAGGGGGAGCTAAAAGCTAAGTATTATGGAAACCTGCYCCTCCCAATAAAAAAATACGCTCCTTTCATCTATGAAAAAACTCTTCCAAACAAAACTTCCAATCTATACAGACAGATAAATCCATAGAGACAGCTTGATCCCTACAGAACTTAACGGAAAACCRACCAAACAGAAGTCTACATTTCAGTGAATAACAATACCTGTTGGTTATAAGTCGCAGGCCATTGTTGTCCTTGAGCTTGTGTAGCTTGCGGCCAAGACTGAGCYTGGACACCATAACCTGCAGGCCACTGGTTCTGTGCCCCCTGGTAGGCACCTACCACTGACGGAGCAGGCGAAACAGCACCTATTTTCGCGAGCTTTGCTCTGTCAGAAACTAAATAAGCCTCCATGTGTCGCTTCTTGGACTCTGAGGCACTCTTATGATGTAAAAAGAGCTTGGCATGCCGATTGTCTGCCTTCTTGATGGACTGTGTGTCCCCAAAGAGATCTAGAAACTGCAGAATAAACTGTTACGACGTCTGCATAGCACATTTTATTACTCCCTTCGTCCCAAAATAAACGTCCACAATGACAAAGGCACAGTTTTAGAAATGTGCRAGTATTGCACCTTTAAACAACTAAAAGCATCTCCACTAGTAGGAGAAATTTAACTTCTCTTCCCTACTTTCTCCATTTTGGAATTTTGGTTTTTTTTTCCTCCAAGAGATTCTCCAAAATRGAGAAAGTAGGAGAGAGAAGGAAATTTTCTCCAAATATGGAGAATTCCCGGAAAATGATTACTTATTGAGTGAGAAATAATATTTYATTATTTCCACCAATAAAAGTCATTGAAATTAAATATTTAGAAGAGAAACAATATTTTATTGAATGTATTGAATATTCTAATAATATAATTGATGTTATAATCTTTAAAATTGAGAATCTGTTGGAGATGAATGTAATATTTTTTTGAGATTTTGATCTTTGAGACTCCATTATGAAGAATATTTGGAGAATCTATTGGAGATGTTCTAAATGACAATTTTAACCTTAAAAATCGAGGTAGTAATGAATTTTTACATCTCATAATCAAGTATAGAATTGGAAAGTAGGCAAAGTGCCCACTTTATTACGGCACAAAATAAAATAAAAATGTGGACACTTATTTTGGGGCAAGGGGAGTGTTACCATAACTATATAAAGAAACCACAATATAGTTTTACCTCCAAGAAAATGCTAGATAACTCTTCTCTCTCGGCATAACTTGCAGGATTAGAATTATCGGGACCAGGAGCTATGAACTTCTCTACCAGTGAGTCTAGACGATCAATTTGTTTTGGGAGTGATTGAATTGATTCCATATGGATCAAAGCCTGCATCGCCAGAAAATAGATAGATCCAAGTGACCATACAAACAGAGAAAGAAGCAGGTGGGAAATCTGCAAGAAAGGTGGAGGAAAMGATAGAGACCTCTAAAAGTGGTTTAGAGAGTTGATTACTCTCTAGGGCTTGATCTAGGACCTCCTTTGCCTTTTCAACCCTTCGTAAAACCTGCCACATAATCATAATTAAAGAACGACCGTAGCACAAATCCATAACGATGCAAAACCAACTCCCAAATGATACATAGGGAACCTAATTAAAAAGAGATGACAACATGTTCTTATTCACACATAAAAAAACCGAAACAGAGAATGCACACAATCTGRGTATTAAGAATGCAGACCCAAACAGGCTTCAAGTCATCATCCACATTCGAACTCCACAAAACCAAGTGATAAACACGTTCAAATATAGCACAAGCAATGAGCACTACTAACACAACTGAATACTCCATAAATTTTGGATTTTCTTTTTAATCAAAAACTGCATAAAATTTTCATTCTCGGCGTATAATAATATTTGACATCTCGTTGCATTGCACRGGAAACATCTAGTAAAATGAATTGGCCTACAAAAATACACCAATGTTACCAGCCTACAACCTAGTTAAGATTTCAAAATTCACTAAAACATGCTAGTCCAGTAATTTGGTCAAAGTAGCACAAGTGTGTGTGTGTGTAAGCAATCAATCTTCAAGAATCACGATAAACCTTTGGGTAACAGAGCTCATAAGTAGAGATTTCAAGGTTCTAAATGGCGTGAGGCRTGGCAGCCTTAGGAGCCACAGCGTTTTTCAAGGCGTGAGGCGTGGCGKCAAATCTCTATATCATATATAATACTATWGGGTCASGTTCAGCGGAAACCCAAAATAAAATAAAAACTGAGGAACATCCTGGTAACTGTTCATCTAGACGGTATCTACATCTGCATACAAGTAATATGTAAGCAATTTGTCTGGTATGCATGTGTGCATAACATGCACATTTGCATAAAAACCAAGAAACGGCTTCAATTACTTGTACCGYCCAGGCGTCCAGRTTACCAGGATGTTCCTCGGTTTTTCATTTTTTGGGGGGTTTTCCACTGRACCTCCCTCTAMTATATTAAAAAGGTAAGAAAAATCAAATATCGTGTTACAAAACCCGTGATTAGGCCATGGCRGACCACAGGCTTAACGTGGCGTTAGGTACAAGCCTTGAGCAATGGTGCACCATGACRGYTGTTGCGGCAAGCCTTTTAGAATAGTGGTCGAGAACAAAAGATGGATGGTGTAAAGAAGACATACCAAGTACAAAAACCGAGAATATTGTGCGAACAAAAACGGCAAGGTTTGTGATTGTTCTTTTCCTTTCTCAATTGCAATCGTCTGCTCATACAAGGAACAAGCATCTTCCAAATTCCCCTAATTATATAAAGAGAAAACCCCATTAAAGCATGCAACAWGAATCAACATTACACACTACAATACTTGACCAAGTATAATTGGCTTACCAGCCTATGCTCCATGTTAGCATGGTTGACAATTGCTTCAAGAAGACCTGGAGAAATTTCAGTATGCACAAGCTGATAAGATGCACGAGCACCTGCAATGTCTCCACCGTGCTCTTTAAATCGGGCAGCAAATAGATGAATTTCTGGTTGCCTCTGTATACATTATCAACCGATTAGGTAACAAATTTGGATACATAATTCCCCTTTCCCATAACGAATGACAAACAGAAACAGGAGAATGGATGATGCAAGGATGATCCGCATTAACGGGCCGTTTACACAACGCTTACCGGGAATAGTCAACATTTTCACTTAACTTACTGGGTAAGATTTTAGTCCATTAAAACATCGTATGCAACATTTATCCGGTAAGCGCTTACCGGGTAAGAGTCGTCACACTCACTTACCGGGTAAGAGTCGTCACACTCACTTACCGGGTAAGACTCTCGGTCTCTGTCATCGCTCTTAACGGGTAAGATTCTCAATCCTTGTAATGTTCATCCGAATATCCGATTAAGGTAAAGTGACCCGGTAAGCACTTACAGGGTAAGCGTTCAGGTAAACGACCCCTAACTTGGCATAAGAACATGGATTTGACCAATGCTACTAACAAYGAATAACAGCAAGATTAAGATGTACCTTTACAAACACTTGGGTGGCACGAGCAAGTGCATTTTCAGCAAGATCCATACTCCCACTAGCTTCCATAGACAAAATGTAGCGAATCCAGTACTCAGGATAGTTGGCACACGCAATTAGACATCTTTCATATAACTTGACAACCTGATTCAAAAGATTAACATCATGCATCTGAAGAACGTGAYTGTGCCTTGTAGAAGAACCAAAGAAATTGCAAAATAGAGAGGGCTTAGAAGAAACACAAAAGAGATACTCCGATGGCGGAACAGGGAGGCCCCTCTAAAACGAAACGAGGGACCCTCCTTGCCTCACAGACAGATGATTAAGTAAGAACACACCTGCATACATAACATTGCAACTTTTAACAAATAGTTTACCATACAACACATGATCAACCCAGAATCTCGACTCACAAAATGAGAGTTTGAAGTACTTAGCCTTATAGCAACCAAATGGGAGACCCATGCTTTAGTCCAAGTTCAATATCCCGTTTAAAAAGATGCTTCATCCAACCAGTTTAGCCGATAAATCATATSAAGCGGCAGATATTACTTAACTGTAAGTCAATGTATAACAGGGACAACTAAACGCACAAACCAAAAATGAAAATTCAAACATCTGAAGAGTGAACATTTGATTACCTTATTGAAGTCATCGCCTCCTTCAATAAAATCAAGATAGTTATGCCAGTTTTCAAGCTCTGCAACATTAAGTGGTCGAACATGAAAGTAGGGCCTCCTGATAGCAGTTTCAAAATCAATGATCTTAGAATCGAACTCTTTAGCTTTCTTATACAGCTCTTCTCTAATGGCGATATAACTCTCCAACTCCTCAGCTTCTGTTAAGCCTGCACTTACAGGTTTAGAGGATTGCTCCACTGTATTTGGATGGACTTCCCCTTCGCTTTCTTGATTATTAACTTCCCCCTTAGCATTTGCTGCAGCTGCAACTTCCTCAGCAGTTCTCAATTCTGATAAAGGACGACTGGCTACTAATTCCCTGAAACTGTAAATAGAAGAGAATAGCGTGACCATGCATGTAAAGAGAGGTAGTACCAAAGAAAGTAAAAGTAAAATATGAATGATACCAGGTTTTTCAGCCACTAATCTTTCTGAACAAAAATGTTATCCCAGAAGCAAAAGTAGATATCAGAAAGGTATTTCTTTTAATAAACGGTATCCAATAATTATGGTTAAAACATTCCCACCTATATTGATGTCAGGATKTGGATGCTACAGCGACAAGGTGCACAAAATAATAGTGAAGAGCAAGTAGATAGTAACGATGCAACAATACACAGTTTAGAAATGACTACCATGTGATCCTACCAACACATCAGTCACAAAATCTACAGATACACTGGTTTAAACAGATCYGCAGTATTAATCTTCCATTCCAAGAGAGAGATGAGAGAAGGAAAAAGAAGAAAGACAAAGTTGAAACAAAGACCAGAGACCGGATGTGATATCATGGATGCCCTCGGATGATTCTATTTCCACCATCTATACAGCCATGAATATTTCAGCTTTAGGGTTGAACAAGAGACACCGTTTATGACATTATGGCACAACCTKGACTTCCAAGTAATATTATAATATAATATTCCTCCAAATCTTCTACAATGGACAAGTCAATAACCCTTATAACTCTGTAATCCAACATTAAAATTCACACTTATCTTTGAATGTACATTATCCTAGTAGTTTGGAATGTAATTTTATTTTTTACTAATTACTTCAAAAAGTACATKTTTAGCATAAAAATAATTTGATTATTGATAATATAAACACTTAATGTTACCCAATTGATCTTCCGATATGCTAGTTTCAACATATCTTTGACTTAAAGTGTATAWTACAATAAGCAATGACATCCTTTTTYTCTTATTCTTTTTTTARGTATGTAATATTTATATTCGGAAAATAAACTCACACMCCCTCCTCATGTTTGGTGAGGTTTGAGCCCTTGACCTCCTAGGGAACAAAGGTCCAGATACCACTAGGCCAAAGGTCCTTGTTTGGATACATGTACATATGTGCGTGTCTCTGTTGTATTTTTCCACGAGAAACTAATAAATAATGATGATATTATTTCAACATCACCTWAAAATGAATGTGATATTGTATTGTTAGGGCTTTTGTCATTGAATCCATACAGAGTGCTAATCCACACAAACAACAAAAGGTGATTTATCATGCAGACATACCATGTGCCATCGAAGCATTAGGGTGGACGTAGAATAAGCAAGCACGATTCAGCTGAATAAAGCATATAACCTGTTAAAATAGCGGTCCAACTGCTGATTGGGATGCTCCAATATCCGTGTGTATATCATGGCAAGATTGGACCATTGCTGCTGCTGATACTCGTAYTCAATATATTTATCCCATAACGGAAAAGAAAGATAATCAGTTCCAACATAAGCTAATCCTCGTTCAAATAGCCTGAAACAACATGATAACCAAACTATAACTCGTAAATCAAAAAACACAACAATAGCTACAATGCAAGATAGATGCAGCAACACCAGAGGAGAAGCAAGGACAGGTTACATAACCACATGACTCTTCACAATCTACAAACCAAACACTATTTACCTTCTGGTCATAAAGATCGTATAAAATCCAATAAAAGACAAAAGTGATAGGCCATCTTAGTTCTTAACKCCATGATATCTTCTCAGCAGCTATTTGAAAAAGGGTGCACCTCAATGGGTCATGGTATGGAACATAAAAAAAACCTAATGGAGAACTACATGGATTAAGACAAATGCCTATGGAAAGAAGCAGACAGAAGTATGGTGTTGAGACCATTAAAACATAATGCAAAGCCCTAAAATGTCATGCCACTAAAACATTTTGCACGTCGGAGAAACTCGGGCCTTGTTTGGTAACACTTGCATTTTCTGTTTTATGTTCRCACTTCTCATAACACAAATAGAGTTGTAATTTGTGATACAACAAAATGAAAACATAACTGGCAAGACAGTTTCTTTTTAAAAAWTAGAAATTGGGTTTGAAAGCTTAACCTCGTTGAAGTTAAAAAGACAATTTGTGTTCTTTTGTAACCGTGAAAACATCAAAATCAAGTTTATACTGCTTCCAAAATTCTTTTAACTGATTTTGGTTTTTTTTTAAAACATAAACATTCTGTTCAATATCACTTCTTTAGATATAAACGCAAAAACAAACCAAATAATACAGCCAAACAGCACCTCAGTTCTCCAAATGTTCTCCCTACAATTTTTTGCCAATATAGTGAGCAGTTGGYGCTGAAGAGGTATTGTATTACCATTACGGCATTACCATGTAATGAAAATCACAAAAACACAGTAGAATGAGAAAATCATGCGATGATCTCAAACGAACAAAATGATAGTTGATGAGCAAGCAGGCATTACCTCCGTACTGTGTCAGGATCTCCATAGGTGTTTATGGCAAAAACACCATAGTGCAACCACATATCTACAGAGTATGTTACTCCATGCACTGCTCGCTCATAGACTTCAACAACTTTGTCCAAAAATCCCAGGCGTGCTTCATGATCAGCATACTTCTTCCAATAACCGTAACACAAAGGAAATTCAGCTAAAAATCCATCATAAACTTTTCGGATCTTCAAAACATTTTCCTGTCAAAAGGATGAAATTTACTTAATGTGTGATGGAAAAAGAACCAACTACGATACCATTTGCAACATCCCGTTCCCGGGGGTATTGTCCTTTSCCCTTAGTACAAGTGAATGAAAGAAACTTCATATCTTAACCTTTTATTTCATTATAATATAGTTATTACAGCAGCGGAAATGTGGAAATTTACAACTTATAATATTCTAACATCTTAGAATAACAACACTTCAGCTTGTTCCTACTCCTTGATTCTTGAGATACATACATGAATACATAAGCTTTAAGCTTAGTGAGTAGTCATGGTTTTATGATAAAACATTCATTCCAAATAGTTGACATAATTCTTAGAAACTTTCATGTATAAAAACATTTCTTTGAGACTATCATAGAAGATCAAATTAGTTATGTATATCAAGAGGAGGATGTACYGCTCGACGAAGTAATTGAAAATTTAATTTTGGTACCAATAAGTATTGAAGAATACGAACGGGTTCGGGATAACGCTATCTTAAAGAAGCCAATCGACAATCGGTCAACAGGTCTAATCAWTAGAAAAGTTGACTTAAATTAAAGCTTTGATTTCTATCGAAGTTCACACTTTRAGGCTTGCACTCTGCTAGGCTCGAGGAAACAAGAAAAATGATATAAATGAAGGAGTAAAAATATTGACTCAAATTCCAAATTATAAACTTCTGCTTCATAGTATGTTGAGTGACACGAGAGTRTTAGACAAACTAAGACAACACTAGATTCAGATGGTCACCTCCGATGCAAACTTACCAAGGGACTGTCGTTAGGAGAGGTGAAGGAGGAAGAGGAAGAGGATTTTTTGTAAGTAAAATATACCAACAGAATTGGCCTTCGATATTGTGCAGATTAAGTCTAAACCCCTAGTTCTTCACCTTTTTGTGTTCTCTACTGGGTTCCACTCCATAGAGTGCATTGTTGGTTCATTGGGCCCAACTCAATTATTTGGGATTAAAGGATCATTTTCTCGGTGCCTATAACTAGTTCTACCATCCAAAGTTAATAGGCGAAAGAGATGGCTAAATATGATTCGCGCTCAATATAATACATCAACAAACTTTTGTCCTACCTCAGCTGTTTTCTCAGTTTCTTCTATTAGGGCGGTCCAGGCACTGAAATCCAACGAGTTGGCATTTACTATRCTCCATAATCGCTCTTCTTCGGGAGATAATGCAGCAACAACTGCCAAGAAAAAAACAGTCACAAGATGAAATACAATCAATCTTCTCAAAATCAGTATGAAAGTTAGGTTCAGCGAGAATCCAGAAGTATGAAAATATACCAGAACCGTCCTCCGGTTGGCTTGCAGATGCAGAATTATGAGCATCATATGAACTAACACCATTCTCACTTACGCCCACAGATGGTAAAGTTTTTGCATCACTGACATCATTTCCGTTCACAGAAGAATGATAAGCAGTAGCATTGGATGAATCTACAGACACGTTTGCAGGATTCTCACTAACATCTTGTGTGGTTGAGGATGGAGCCTCGTGACTGAAATTGACATCTACAACCTCCGATCTTCCAACTGTCCCTGGGTCGTCTGCATGAGAAATGGCATTGTCTACAACCATGGGATCATTACCAGTAGAAGCAGCCACGTCAATGGTGTCACTGGAAGTAGCAACCCCTGTACCAAGAGAAGCATTTCCACTYGGATCACCATACTCGGAGGCAGAATAGGGAACAGATGGATGCTCCTGGACAGCTGATGTTTGAGCAACAACCGTTTCGCTATCCCCCATAGTCAAGAGAAGATCAATTAACTTAGACCTGTAGATAACTACCAATGAACAACCAAGGTAACTAAATAAAGGTGAAAGCAACGCTGAAGCCATGTGATGTTTAAGGAATCCAAACAAATACAAAAGGCTGCATAAATCTTCAAAATGGACAGTGTAAGTGTACAAACCTACAAGARTGAGATACTAATCATGAAAAAATTACCCAGTTTGTTTTGTTTTGTGATACAAGTGCAAATCAAATATAGAGTTGCCACAACTTCTATAGGGTAGGCTACGTGTGTTATTTCAGAGAGTAGAATTCCAAGTTACATGAACTAGAAGTCACAGAATAGTAGAACATGAATACCATATATGTGTTTGCTAGAGTGCCTGTTACATAATTATCATAGAGAGAGTGCCTGTTACATAATTATCATAGAGAGATGGTCGGTTCACCAGCCATTAAATCTCTATCCCCTAACCTATTATCAGTTATTGATTCAAGGTGTATCTCTGTGGGTTTCCATATCTCTGTAACAATAGGCCTTAATGCAAGCCTTAAACACTACCATCTCTCTGGTAATCAGCATGCAAACCCTAAACATTACCATCTCTMTRGCAATCMGCATGCAAACCCTAAACATTACCATCTCTCTGGCAATCAGCATGCACACCCTATTTTGAGCAGGAACAACAAGATATATAAAGAATGCTAACGCTATATTTTACGCTTGGGATAAAGGCTTTCAAAGCCATCGCTCTAATTATCCTTCAGCAATTCKATTGCGATTTACAGCCCTACAAGCACACATATAGCCGCTCTGTACTATTCAATGTGCATAGTTCTATCACCAAGTAAATTATCTTCCGGTCAAATCACACATTTCAAACTCTGAAACAACAAACCGCGACGGCATAAACAAACTGCTAGACTTACTTCTGTTTCATGTTTCAAACGAATCCCAGTAAACCACAAAAGAATTGGTATTAACAACAAATAAATCCTCAACGAATAGATTCAATTACATGAGAAACTAAAGGAGCTATRGAGAATTAAATTTATGCTTTGATCGAAAACCCTAAATTTCGACATAAAAGCAAAGAGTTAGAAAATTACTCGCAGCAGTATAAGTGCAGACAACGGCGACCAGCAAATGGATACAAACTGAAACGTCGGAAGATCCTGTAAAACGTTAGACGGTGGTGAGTCGATACAACGGCGGTGACGACTGAGGTCGGTAACCGGAGAGAGATGAAAGTGACGACGAGCGGCTATCGGGTGCGTGTGTGAATTTATGCCCTAACCATTAATAGAGAAAAACATATACCGTTTCTCATCTATTTTTTTCTCCTTCCCCCTTTTTTT
>NC_037532.1:2233330-2234635 GCF_001531365.2 Cynara cardunculus var. scolymus | reverse complement strand
TTATAGATAATTAATTTGTAAAAAAAATTGCAAACAACAATTATAATGTAAATRCATGTTTGATGTTTCATAGTATACAATTGTTAACCGTAGGTGTCCAGGTCAGTTTGTGCACACCTCAGCTTGCAAGGCTCGAGCTAATGACCTTCAAAGAGAATCCTTGATAGCCCAAATCTTATTATCAGTCAAGCTAAGAGACTGTTTACTTGTGGCTTAATTAGGCTTATTGATCTATATGGCTTATTCGCACAACTCATTTGGGTTGTTTACTTACTGCTTATTCGCACAAAACATGGCTTAATCGCACAGATAGAAATGGTGTGTCCCCATTCAGCCACAAAAATGACACTCATACCCCTTATTTAAAGCACCACCTCCTTCCCATATGARACACTCCATCGTCGGCCTCTTTATGAACCTTTGTTTTGATATTCAAATAATTAATATTTGGGGTAAATTGGTCATTTATGTTATTTAGACTATTGGTTCAGATAAAAAAAGTAAACAACACCACCATTTATCCATACAGACAAATTTATCCATACAAGACTTAATAAAAAATTTGGTAAACAGCCCCTTAAACTATACTAGGTAAATAATATACAAATCTGGTTAAGAAATAATACATATTAATTGTTTGAACTCGATAAAACAAAAATACAATTTTTTGTCCACGAAAATAGATAAAACAAAAATAAGAGAGATGACACAATATAGGTAAATTACTAAACTACCCATGTAAAAATTAAAACCTTAAAACTTTCCACAATTCTTTCATCAGCCTACCTCACTTTGGGTAGTCCAGTTCAATCCGGTCCACATACCAAACACACCCAGAGGGAACTTGAACATGAACCGGTAACCTTTCGAGAACAAACCCAAGATCTTGTCATTTTCCATCTCGTGGATATCAATCACCGTGTATATATATATATAACGTAAACGAAACCCAAAACCACATCCTSGTTTCGGGCCGAACCATATAAAAAAGAAGCTTAATTTATACACTTTGATTCTATGAAACATGTCCCAATATATGCAGGAGAATAAGAATTAGGAATGTGATTCACATATGAATATTATGAAACAAGAACCTGTACACCTTTTTGTGAGTGTGAAAGAGATTCCCTATGGTGTTTTTGTGAGAGAAAGTGATGGTCAGAAGCAGAAGGCATGATGGGTCTAATATTGCCTGGATTCAATGGAAACAAGAACTTGTAGTAACCATCCATCATTGCTTCAAGATTGCAAGTCTCTGCAACCTGTGGAATCTGTAAGCAAACACTCACTTTTAAAACTTGTGCA
>NC_037532.1:2231604-2232050 GCF_001531365.2 Cynara cardunculus var. scolymus | reverse complement strand
ACGATATTCATTTTGAATAATTTATCAATAGGGCAGTTTCTATATTTTGATTAATTTATGTAGACCTGACCTCTACCTCAAAAAGTAGAGCAGTTGTTTCAAGGAGATCAGACCAAAATGAAACAAAGAAAAGCATATATAAAATTATGGAAGTAGTGTACCTGATAGATATCTCGCATGTAACCATGAAGACTCGGATATTCGACCACCTTCTTCTTTGTGCATTTGAACATGACATTATATACGAGATCAAACCGAATCAAAGTAGTAAACAAACATACGTCTGCTAGCGTAAGTTTATCTCCACATAAGTATCGGGAACCTTTCAGATGATCGTCCACCGTGTTCAAAGCACTAAACAGCTCGTTCACAGCAGTGTCGTATGCTTCCTGACTCTGCGCAAACCCACATCTGCAAATGATTTGAAATTAACATCTATAAGTCCA
>NC_037532.1:2227612-2228769 GCF_001531365.2 Cynara cardunculus var. scolymus | reverse complement strand
GCACTAAACAGCTCGTTCACAGCAGTGTCGTATGCTTCCTGACTCTGCGCAAACCCACATCTGCAAATGATTTGAAATTAACATCTATAAGTCCATGCTTTTAGCAAAATATGAACATATTTAATGATTCTATATATTAAAAACAACAATATAAAAACCAAACGATCCCAGTATATCCCGCTCGAGAGCAGGGTCCAAGAGTGGGATGTACACAGATTTGACCTCTATGATGTTTCTGTGAAGACCCCGACTTGTGCAAAAGTGTGAGTAAAACGGAGGGAAGAGAAAGAAGATGAAAGATTCAAAACAATCGTGTGAACGGTTGATATATCTTTTGGTTTCTTTAGTTTAAGTTTACAAGCTTTTCCTTACACAAGCATGCTTTCTTGTTAGGATTGTTAAATCGGAAAAAGAATAAATTCAAAGACATAATATTTGCATCAGTAAGGGGCCGTTCACCAAACACTTACCTGGTAAGTGCTTAACGATAAATCTAACACTATTATTTACTTACAGGATAAGATTTTAATCCACTAAAACGACATTGTATGCAACAATTTACCCGGTAAGCGCTTACTGTGGTAAGAGTCGTCGTCCTCACTTACCGGGTAGGACTCTTGGTCCTTATCTAATTCTTACCGAGTAAGATTCTTGGTCCTTACCATATTCATCCGGTGAGGTAATGTGACTTGGTAAGGGTTTACCCGGATAAGCGTTTGGTAAACGGCCCTCAAGACTTGTAATATCATGTTATATATGAAACTAATGCAATTTAGGGGTTGTTTAGTTGGCTTTCTATTAAGTTTTTTATGAATAAAGTTGTTTGTGTGAATTAATATGTTTGCATAGATTAATTTGTTTGCATATAATGGAAAAGTTTTGTTTGGGAGGGTTTTTTTATAGATGTATTTTAGCTGGAGGGGCAGGTTTAGAAAAAACTTGGTTTTCTGCATAAAACCCCTTAGAAGCTTACTGAATAACCAATTTCTATATCATTAAGCCACTACCAAACAGTCAGTCATGTATCCGAATAAGCTGTGAGTCCTGGCTTAAATTAAGCTCATTAAGCTACACTCTTTAAGTTCGATATCAACCTCCTATCTGATCACCAAGAACCTCCATCAACCCACAAAATGAAAATGTTAAACCCCAAAAAG
>NC_037532.1:2225336-2226288 GCF_001531365.2 Cynara cardunculus var. scolymus | reverse complement strand
TTTCTGGAGCTCCGGCGGTGACAAATCCAAATCCGGGTTCCGTGCTAACCCGTTTAAACCCGAATTCAACAGTTCAATTATATCATAGCTTTCATTACAAACAACCTCTTTCTTCTCCACATCCCACAACAACGGAACGGTGCACCGGCCGTCGTAGCCTCCCGATCTCGATTTGTAAACTTCCCGGAGCGTTTTAGCTCCGTTCACGTTATCCCGGGTCGGGTTAAGTTTATCCCCAATTGGGATAGAATTATCCGTGAATACCCATGAACCATCTAAGCCTGGAGACGCSACGGACACGGCGACGGCGTCTTGGAGACCCTTCAGGGCACGAACAATGAGGGTCCGGTGGGCCCATGGGCATGGGAGGCCGACGTAAAGGTGGAGAGTGTTAGGTTTTCGGTGGCGAAGTTGTTCGGGGTTTGGGTTTCGGAATTGGGAGACGGGTCGGGTGTAGGATCCGGATGGGTCGGAGGGGGCGAGCTGAGACATCATAAGTTGCCAGGCGGTGGACCAGGTGGCGCGGACGGTGGAGATGAGGAGCTGTGGCGGGAGGGATTTGCCCCATAGRAGTTTGGTGATGGAGGTGATTAGTTGAGTTGGGTTTGGAGGGGAACTGTTGTTGGTGGACATTTTAGGAGTGGATTGACGGAATTTTTTGGGTTTGAATTTCAGGGGCGGTGCGGCGTAGATGRTGGCGGTGGTACGACGGTGATGGAAGGGAATGGGTGGTGCGGTGAGGAGTGATGTCGCGGTAGACATTTTTTTTCTATCTGGTTCAGCCCGCCCTTGCATGCCAAATCCTTCCTTTTAAGGGAAAACATGTACCCAAAATCAACATTCAAACTAGTGGATTGAATTGAAAATTTTAACATTCAATTTGTATCGGTTGATTTTGGAATCGATCAAAACCGAACCAAACCATAGTGACTGGGATGAATATCTCGTATTG
>NC_037532.1:2218063-2224623 GCF_001531365.2 Cynara cardunculus var. scolymus | reverse complement strand
ATTGGGCAGCAAAATCCAACATTCATTTGATGATTGGATTGGATTGGTCGGGAAAATCCAACATCKATTGGATGATTTGATCGGTTCAATTCCCCTCACACCCAATGGATGCCAACGGGTAAAGAGACCTAAATTTCAATAATCACAAATAAGATTCCATGTTTGTTTTTTATTTATGTAATCGTGTATTAGTAATTAATGTTTTTTTAAGTCAAACTAGTCCCTTTTTAACACTGCTAGAGGATGCTTCGTTAAGTGAGTCATGTGAGGGGCGATTTAGTCTTTTTATACACACTCTTTTAGTGACTTCTTTATCGTACATGTTTCAATGCATAATTTTGTACGAATATGTAAAACTAACGAGAAAAAAAAACAAAGATAAAATTAAAACTCTCCATCGCCACTCTGACTCCCTCTGGTAGGGTTAGAAGCATGGCGAGTATTGGCCGATGATGCACATCTCCCGTTCCCGACCCTCATTTACACCCACCCCAAGTAATCCTCAACGGGTTCGAGAAACCCATTGGGTAGAAAAAAAACATTGTATTTAAAAAAAAGGGGTCTCGCTCTCCTAACCATTCGTTAGCTAAATGCATACGGTTAAAAACCACCTGCATATCAAGATCAATATTCAAWTTGGTTTATGTTCACGATTATATTATCCACGATCCATATTATCGTTTTCCATTACAGGAGACCTACTTAGGTATATTAGTTGGCTTATGCTATGGGGCCCTCTCGGGATTCCTTCTAGAGCCCGTTGAATATTTTTATGGATTATGTCTCAAATAGACCAAGATCCTATTTCGGGTCATTTTTCTTTGTGAACATGATATGACATAGGGATGGTGATTTGCTCCGACCCGCTGGGAAACTCGGTTCACTCGACCTGAACAGGGACGGGGATTCCCAGCTAAAACGGGTCCTGGGGCCAGGGCCAAGGATCTCCAGTAGACTCAAACCGAGGTCGGGGGATGCTATTCAAACCGGGGTCGGGGCTGGGGATCCCCGGTAGAATCAAACTAAATGATACTATTTATGGGGTTTGACCAGGGTTTTACTGGGTTTTTACCGCATATTGCTAAAGATTTGACTGGGTACGGGAGCCGGGGATCGGGGTCGGGGGGATGTTACTACCGGGGATTACAAAACCCACCCCCATCCCCGCCCTGTTGCCATACCTACAGGTACTCGCCCATACATACTACTGGGGCCAAACCCATTTGAAAAAAATCGTATGCAACATTTTTATCTCATGAACGTTTATCGAATGAAAGTCACCACTCTTATTTACTGTGTAAGACTGTCGATTCTTATCATCCATCTTACTGAATAAGATTCTCAATCTTTATCATGTTCATCCGATAAGATAAAATGACATGGACAGAATAACCCAACTTCAATCTCATTCCTAATACTATATAGCAATTTAGATGGGCCTGACCCAAATAACATTAGTTCCATTCGGCCCAAAACTGACAAAACCCTAGAAATAAATCATCTTCATCATATAAAACCTCAACTCCTATTTCCTTTCCGCCGAAGGAGCAAGGGACGACGGCGATCAACCATGTCGAAGCGAGGTACTCTCAATCCCCTAGTCCATCTCTCATCGATTCTGAATTCTAATGGAGTTCGTTTCATCTATTTTTGGTGTAATTTGTTTAATGTTKTTGGAACTAATTTCAATGTGTGATTACTGGTTTTCAGGTCGCGGAGGTTCCGCTGGGAACAAGTTTCGGATGTCACTTGGTCTGCCGGTGGCTGCGACGGTGAACTGTGCCGATAACACCGGTGCCAAGAATCTGTACATCATTTCAGTCAAGGGAATCAAGGGGAGGCTTAACCGACTTCCGTCGGCTTGYGTCGGCGATATGGTTATGGCTACTGTGAAGAAAGGTAAGCCCGATCTCAGGAAGAAGGTTATGCCTGCTGTTATTGTTCGTCAACGCAAGCCWTGGCGCCGAAAGGATGGTGTTTTCATGTACTTTGAAGGTTAGTTTTGTTGATTCCGATTTGTTGTTCAGTTATAGTTTAAATACTGATCTGAATTGCGGTAAACTGTTATTCATTCAGTAGCACCATTTTTACATATGCATTACACGAGAAAGAGCTGCATCGCATGTTTATTTTTGTTAATTGTTATATGATCCTTGCTTTACATTGTTTTGACTTGATTTGATTTGAAGATTTCGAATTGTATTAGATGATATACTCTGTATAAATYCCATATTGAGTGTCGCTTCATTAGCGATCATTTGATTGATTTGAAGATCAGAATAACTACTGCTTTAGAGTTTGTTCTGATCTAAATTTTCACGGGGATTTAACTTTTTTAATGTCACTAGTTGAGGYAAACATTCCGAGTTTTAATGTTCATTGAACCAAAATCACCGACATCTATTTGAACATTCATATAGTAGGTTTGACCGTACTTACCATCTGTCTAGTGTTGCTTCATTGAAATACGTTTTATGGCCATTTTGATAGCTGGCCATTTCAATCAAGAAGCATAAATCAACAATTTGGACCAGTTTTTAACAGCATGATGCCTTTTTTTGTTGCATTGTGTTACCTGTCTGCTGGTATATGCATTMTATTTTTAGTCTGATTTATGTTGTGTTTGTAACCAGTCTTCATGATCTGGCCTCTAACCACACATATGTACCGACCACACTTTTAAATCCTGTGTCTATATGAGTAATTGGGTACTGTTTTTAGTTCATTAATCTTGCAAAATTTTATATATGAAAGACTGAATATACAATCTCCCTAATGATTTTTCTTTTCATATCAGCTTTCTTGATTCTTGTTTTCTATATGCAGATAATGCTGGTGTTATCGTGAATCCAAAGGGAGAAATGAAAGGTAATCATGGTTAAATACTTTATTTATGCAAGAAACTACAGCATTTCAATAGATAAATATGATTTTTGTTGTTAATATTTCTGGGACTTTTGTGATAAGTTTACAAGTGATGGTGAATTATGGTTTTTAACTTTTCTTGGGATTTTGGCATCTTGATCACCTGTTTTCCAATCTATGAAATTGTAGTTGGGGTGCCTTTGGTACTCTGGATATGGCAAAATGAGAACTATTTTCTCCCATGTTTGGTGTGATATTAAACCAATAGTGTGACTCGTGAGTACGGAAATGCATTTTGATGAGACAAGACTGTAAAATTAACCTTGCACAATTCTTTCATTTTCCTACCATACCCTTCTTGCCCGTCCAGGCCTRTTAAGTTCGATTTGCCTACGAAACTTGCCCCATATTTCAAAATCCTCTCAATTTCCCAAAGGGAATTTGTTGGTTTCTTTGTTTTATCTTAACATTTTATATCATATGATAAATTGTTTCATAACTTATTGCAACCACCTTTGCTGTTCCATTAAAGTTCACCGTTTTCCCCATATTTATGGCATARTAATGTAAATTTTGATAGCTTTGTTGTAATTGACGTTGATTTTATGGTGTGTCGAATGCAGGATCTGCCATCACCGGACCCATTGGGAAGGAGTGTGCCGATTTGTGGCCGAGGATTGCCAGTGCTGCGAATGCCATCGTATAGGATTGACATATCGGTTTGAAGTTGTTTCCATCTTCGTTCATTATATGGTAGTTCTACTTGTTGGTTTTGTGTTAGTTATATTTCAAGAGGATTTCTTAGAAGATTTATCTTCCCAAACACTTCATATTTCAAATTGCAGCCTTGGATTATCAAATGATTTTGGTTTCTTGGTTAGAAAACCCATTTCTTTTTTGCCTTTTTGGAGGATCAACCTTTTTTCAGTTTTTGGGGATCTCAAGATTAAACCTTGGTAACCGTTTATTTGTTCAATTATCTTATGACATTCTTAACGTAACAAGAGGTATAAGCCTCGAGCCACGACATATGCTGTCACAYACTTAATGTGGCATGAGACACGAAGCCTTGAGCCACAACGGCTGTTGCGGCGACCTTTTTAGAACAATGATAAAATTACAGATTTGTTGATTGCTTTCTTACCTTTTCACCGTTTTTTTGCACAAAATTTTCTAAACTGAAAACGGAAAAATAAACTCATTTCGAATGAAGGACCTTAAAATATTACATATATGTTATAAATAGATGTCAACATAAAACGATGGATCGATATAAATAGATGTCAACATTAAAAAAGAAACTAGTTTTATGCATAAAATAATACCAAATACAAATATCATGTAAAAATCAAGGGTCGGGTTGTCCTGAGAAGGTTTGGATCAATTCTAAAAACAGTAATGAAATGCATAGAGATTATTTTCCGTGAGAAGCGTAATTCATGGGATGAGGGTGAGATTAAAAGTGATCAAGTGTTCATATCCCTTCTTACGTTTTTCACCTTAACTTTTACTCTCACACGATCATTCGTCTATCAATCAGTAGGACAAAATGTGTGCTTAGTTTTATTTGATTTTTGGATTATCATACGACAATCGATTAACTGAATGTAAATATCAAAATTCTGATACAATACAAAGTCAATTACAGTATAAAATACAAAAAGAATATGTTCACAAGTTTCACAAACTTCTTATTCCATTTGTGTTTTCAACATCACAATATTTTTTGTATATATTGACATATTTTGTTAGGAACCCAAAAATGATTAGGAATTCAAAATCCATCCACAACATAACAYTGAACAAATCATCAGCAATATAGAAGCATTATTCATCATAAACAGTTTTTGGACTCCTAAAAAACTTTCGTCTGTATACACACACAAACATATGCACGTTCACAATTATAATCGTATTTCAATTATAATCGCAATAACCGACAAAACTGTACTTTTTACAAGACAACAAAGGAAAATAAATAACTTGATAGAGAAAATGTCAACATCATAACATGTTACATAGGGTTGTATATATGTTGGGTTGATCAGGCTGAAAACATTTGAATTATCTAATCTAATGTTTGTGATTTGGAAAATCTCAATCAAACCCGATCCAACCCAACCCCAAACGTGTGGGTTGAGTTGGATTGGCCGGTTGAAACTTTGATATATCATTTTACAATCTARCTAAGTATTTGTGTTTGAATGAAGTAAAATCAAAATGATAACATATAAAAAAAAAATACTAACACGCTAAAAAAAGAACGTTGAAGGTTCATAAAGATAATAAAAATAAAATTACGGTTGAAATTGTAATATAATTTTGAATAAAGCTAATTGCGGATTTGTCTAATGTACATATGTTACTCAGTGACTTAAAAATAATATTAAATTTACTATATAAAAAGACATTGAGTTCATCGGGTTGGATTGAGTTCAAATGACTCTAACTTTATCCTAACCCAATAGATACAGTTTGACCTAATTTATTTCAACATGTCAGTTACCTAGGATTTGATTTTTTTGGATGAAATTGATGGAGTTGATTGGTATTTTGAACACCCCTAATGTTACGAACAATTTTATATATATTAAATATAAAAATTGCAATTAATAAATAATTTATTATAATATTATATAATATATTTTAGAGTAAATTAAGATTTTAATCCCTATAGTTTCTTGAACATTCTATCTTGTTCATGTGATTTTAAAATTACGATTTTCATCCCTATARTTTATACTTTATTAYCATTTTCTTYCTTATAGTTTAAACTTTATTGCTTTTTTTTTCATYYTTATAGTTTATGGTTCATTTTTATTTTGGTATCTAATACTTAGAAAATACTTAGAGATCGTTTACCAAACCCTTAYCTGGATAAGTGTTTACCAARCCCCATTACTTTACCTGATGTATATGGCAAGGACCAAAAACCTTAATCAATAAAAGTGAAAGCAATGATCGGGAGTCTTACCYGACAAGTGAAGATAATGACTCMTATCACAGTTAACACTTACCGARTAAATTGTTGCAAAYGATACYGTTTTGGTGGAYTAAAATTTTACSCGGTAAGTAAGAGATAATGYTTCATTTTGTCCGTAAACAYTTATCTGGATAAGCGTTTGGTAAATAACCATTTAATCTAAGGGAGAAAAATAGAAATGAATTGCAAAAATATAAAGACAAAAAATGAAATTCGAAAACCAAATGAAATCCGCATTTTTTTAACAATCCATAATATAAAAAATAATTTATTCTATATTTTTAATAATAAAAATAAAAAAATTGATATAATTTTAATAAAAATAATCTATATCTATACTATCTTATTAAGCAAATTCATCAAAAGTCTTAAAGTCTTAAAATTCTAAATGACCAATATACCTTTTTCACTTTTTCATCTCTTCCTTTCCTCACATACACTCACCCCCTCACATATATTCACCTCTCACATTCAATCGGATTTTTTAAAAAATTATAATTTTAAATTTACATTTTATATATCTATAATTAGTTAATTAATTACTTGACGTCCTTTACTTTTAGATTTTTCATTTTAAACTTTTATCAAGTTAACATACATAATCGTATATCAAATAGAACATGTTTAAAAAATACATTTTTATTTTAACAAGTTACATCATTATAATCGTCTCGTTAATATCTTCGAAATGAGTCCAATATTGAATAGTTTT
>NC_037532.1:2214043-2217407 GCF_001531365.2 Cynara cardunculus var. scolymus | reverse complement strand
TTCAGCACTTTGAGGGCCCACCCTCCCACTACCCTTTTGGCTTATATTCTCTCGCGTCTGACTCTGACCTAACACCATGYCCATCCACTTACACTTTGAATATTAATTATTTTATTTATTAAAAAAAATATATATATACATATTAATTAGTTCAGAGCATGTGTTATTAAAAAAAAAACCTTAATTGGTTTATTGGATGTTAAATTATAATAAATAATATTAAAATTTATTAAACCAGAGTTGATTTCACTTCTTATAAAAGAATTACATTTTTCACTCAAATCCAAAAAAAAAAAATACATTTCTTATCCAGGTTTGCGGGTTTTTTTTATATTTTTCATCCAGGTCCACAAAAAAATTACATTTCTCATCCAGGTCTGCAGTTTTTTTTAAACATTTTTCACCCATGTCTACAGTTTCTTTTTGAAATTGTGGACCTAGGGTTATTTCGGTAAAAATTATAAAGAGATAAAGATTGTTTGACAGTTGCTGAATGGTTTGATACATAATGATTAAGTGGTCAGAATAATTAAGAGGCTCTCGTGATATAATGTAAAATGAAATATAATTGTTTGGTAATTGTTTACAATGAAATTATGACACTGAATGGTTAAGTGAAGTCCAAGATACAAAATCATTCAGAGGGTTTTAGAATCATTAAGAGACAAATTTTTTTTTTGTCAAACAAGATTCATCTCTTAACGGTTAAGATGTTGTCTCTTTACTGAACTATTAAGAAGTAAACAAACAACCCCTAATAAATGAAATCAACCAGTAAAAATTGTAAAACTCTTATAAATTTAATTAATTACATCACTCATAATTTTTTGGATTCAGAGTTAAAATGAAATTGTAGAACTCTTCTAATTCTACTTTGAAATAAATAGAAAAAGTGTGTGTGTGTGTGTAAAGATTGAATGAAACTAACCTTGGAAGCTTGGAATCTGTCTGTATCCTGAAAAACCTTGTTCAAATATATATGAGTAGAGGATGTGATAGAMATKAAAAACGATATGTATATMYGTCTAAATCTRTTAAATGCTTGTCTGATGGAGGTTATCTAAACCTGTTGAAATTGGTAGAAGGATATGGATGAAGCAATTYGCCAKATAGAARTTATCTAAATCTACTGAAATAGATAGACAGAAGGATATGGATGAAGCAATCAACTAATAGAAGGATATGGGTGAAGCTGATAAATCTGCTGATCGGTTGGAAGTTGATAGATTAGGAATGAGGAGATATATTCAAATTGATATGGATGAAATAGTTATATTTTAAACAGTTATATTGACAACGAAACAAGGCACATGAGCAACAAATTGATAAAGCTGAACAAACCTAAAAAAACGCAGTATATCTAAACTATCATAAACAACAATAGCAGATCTGAAACAAATCAAAAAGACGTTTTTTCCCTTTTTTTAAAAGCCGAAGGGTTAAAACTGAAACCATAACATATTTAACAAATATTATTTTATTAAATCTATATGACGACAATAATTATACTAAAAAGATCGTTAGAATACGTAATATTCCAATGAAGATTGACGTGATTAAAAAATTAATGATTAGGTATTTAAATGAACGAGATATTCTGTTGTATATATATAGTTGTATTATTGTTCATCAAAAAGTCAAGTCATCCAATTTCTAATTACTGTCCGATTGTTTGTGCATAAAACAGCATTCTAAAACAAGTACTGTTATGGTTATTTTTTAAAATACTGGTCAACTTGGTACAATACTAGTTCTTTTCTTAATACCATATATCAATCAATTATAATTGRTATGCAAAATTMTAYACAATTTRCCAACTGACCGTACTTGGTTCAAAAAATTTCGGTTGGTACTGGCTTTGTACCAACTTTAAGTTACATATACAAAAACTTGTTATTTTGTTCAAAGGTACAAAATATCATGGCAGGTACAATGTATAAACCACATGGGTTGTGGCATGGTGGTTGAGTCATTGGGAATGTGGTGAAATATCTCATCGATGTTTAGGGTTCTATTTCAGTTATACATAACAATTATGATCACTGAGTTTATCATTGCTAATTTCTTGCAGTTATAATTTGGCAAGATTAATTTATAGATRGTCTGAAACACCTTTAAAAAAATGTATGATCATAAAAATGGTTTTTGAATCATTTGAKCTCGTTTTAGTATATTCGTTTTTATTTATTTATATAATTTAAWAGAATATATAWATTTCTATTAATTAATAAATKGTTATTATTTGGGGGGAAAGGACAAAGGGATCAAAGTGGTCCAATTTGCCCCCTTGTGGAAATGAAGGAGCATTCCAAATTTATAATTTTAAATATTAATTAATATAAATACAAAAGCACTCCACTCAGAGCCACGTGGCACGCGCTTACCGATTTCGTGAACCATCCACCACCGCCGGAGGCCTTCTTAATGGGTAGGTGTCCCTCGCATACTATGTTTTCACAAGAATAAAAATAAAAACACACACATATATAGGGTTGCGTTTACACGACATCGTAGGTTTTTTGTGAGACCCGTAAGACTAATTTATGTTTATTAATCAACTTTATAAACTAATGATCTAATGATCTAAAGTTGCAAGGTGACAATTTTGTGATTCTTGAGAAGTCTCGTGACAATTTTGTGATTATAAATGTTTAGATTGTATATATAATCTAAGTGTTGAGAATTGGTCTTACGGGTCTCACAAAAAAAATCATTGGTCTCACATGATCCCAAGTGCATATCTCTATATTATATTATAAATCATTTGAAAAAAAACTCTTAAAGACCATTTTTTATGCATAAAATACTGTTTATTGATACATATTACTTAAAATTTAAGATTACAAGTAAATTATGCATAAGTACAACTTATTAAAGCTCCATATTTGAATTCATGTAACTAACTGCAGATAAACATAATCAAATATTTGATAAATATCTTATTTTTAAATATAAAAAATCTAAAATATAATTAAGATAATTATTGAGTTCTAACATAATACTTAGTTATTATCTATATAAAAATTATATTATTAAACTTAAATTAAATCTATTTGTTAGTAAATCTAAATTAAATTATAATTAAAAAATTGAATTAAGGAAATTATACCGAAACACAAGAACTTTTAAGAATTTGATACTGATATCGATATAAATTTCTTCAAAATTTTATGATATTTTCAAATTTATATTTTATTCAAAAATAAAAACGTTATCGTTTTTTCAAAACCACATAAACCTGTATTATATTGACATAAAAATAAAGAATAAAACAAAACACTGAAATCAAGATGTGTCTCGGTGCATTGCACGAGTACCTTCTAGTATCTATACTATATTATAAAGCATTTGACAAAAACTCTTA
>NC_037532.1:2212688-2213403 GCF_001531365.2 Cynara cardunculus var. scolymus | reverse complement strand
GTATACTAATATCGATTTATTTTAACGAGAAAAATATGATCGTTATTTTGATGTAATTTATTTTCTTGKATTTTGTTTATTTTTCGCCTTTTCGAATACAAAATAGGGGGATGGAGGGTTTTTTGAAAAATATTGCTGTAACCGCTCGTTTAATCATGTCCATTAGATCATTCCAGGGTGTTTTCTAGTTTTTTTCTATTTATTTAATATTTTCTCTTGAACCGGTTTTCGGTTGTGAATCAGAAGACAAAAGAGAGTGCGATACATGTCTTACACATTCACGGGTTATTCATCATGCATATTGTATCATTCATGATAAATGTGTATTACTAACTGTGAATAATAAATCAATTTAATATAGATCATGATCGCATATTATTCATTATAAATGTTGTATTATTCATTATGAATGGTTCAAGAACGTTCATCATCGCTATTCATACTGAATATGGACCCATCGACACACGTGTAATGCTCTCCTTTYCCCCCTGTTTCACAGCCGAAAAAAACCAGTTGAAATTGTTTTTTTCTCTCTCTCTCTCTCTCTCCATATATACGAGCCTAATCAATTGAGAACTCAATAATTTATGATAACCGTGAGAGTTAATACGAGTCACTCATTTAAGATAATCATGTTATTTATTAAATAAATAGAGAGATAATTTAATAATAAAAACAACTCAAAAAATACGTTTAATAAATCATTTTAAAAAAT
>NC_037532.1:2201807-2210895 GCF_001531365.2 Cynara cardunculus var. scolymus | reverse complement strand
AGATGTTTATCCTCTATTTGATTATGTTTATCCACAGTTAGTTACATGAATTCCAAATTTTCAAATACACTTATATCTTACCGTCCACTTATCTAATAAGAGGTAAACCAACCCATCATCTGTCTCTTATTGCTTTTCCACACCCTCAACAACGAACGTTTCTCAATCACTCACCCCTTCATCATTTAATCTTAATCGATCATTATTGATACTTATCCAATCAAATGTCAAATTGGATGGTTTGACACTCCTAACATCAGTTTTTTAAAATACGAAATTTGTGCCATAAACGAGTCCACATTTAAAGTTTGTAAAGATGATGAATAAACATATAAAATTGTATAAATKTATATAAATTTTATATCGTAATATTTTGAAGGGTAAAATAGACAATTATACAGATTAAGACATCTATCAGTTTACAAAAACAAACAGTATTATTGATTMTGCTTTTAGATTTCAGCACCACCTCTTATCGATCAGAAGTAAAATAAGACTTCATAGTTAATCACATTTTCAAAACAAACAACACCTTACGGTATCTCTCTATTTTGGAGTATCCATTAAAGCAAAAAATTATCCAAAATCCTCATTTTATCTATATTATATTATAAAATATTTGACAAAAACTYTTAAAAATCATTTTTATGCATGAAGTACTGTTTATTGGTGCATATTACTTAAAATTTAAGATTACAAGAAAATCGTGCATATTTGAATTCGTGTAACTAACTGCAGATAAACATAATCAAATATTGGATAAACATCTCATTTTAAATATAAAAAATCTAAAATATAATTAGAATAATCACATAGTTCTAACAAAATATTTAGTTATTATCTTTTAAAAATATTATATTATTAAATCTAAATTAAATTATAATTAAAAATTTTAATTAAGAAAATTACAGCAAAATACAAGAACTTTTAAAAAAGATTAATTTGATACTGATATAGATATTTTTTAAAATTTTTTAATGATATTTTTAGATTTATATTTTATTCAAAAATAAAAACATTATCGTTTTTTTAAAAGCACATAAAAACATATTATATCGACATAAAAACGAAATAAAACAAAACACTAAAATCAAAATGTGTCTCAATGCATTGCACGCATAAAATATGTTGGGGGATATTATAACAACGAGCTTGATTTGTATTCGAAAAATATGCATCGGATAAGGTCTAATATATTCTTTTGMCGATAGGGCACGCGCCACCACGTGCGAGTGAGATTTTCTACCTCCCCTTTTCTGGCCGCTGCTCGCAGAAAGCAAAGGCCAAATTGCACAAGAAGCCGAGTACTCGTCATCCTTCGATTTCGATTTCGATTTCGATTTCGTATCCACGAGACGCCGGTGAGCAAACCAACACGACAGACACTCGTACATGAGTTTCCGACACCACACGGCGTTTGATCCTCTAGGTTTTCCGGCCTTTTAAATCGTTCCTTTTTTCTGGCACCCGTGTAGGTTTTCAACAAGCTTTTCGTTCCGATGGTTTAAGGTGAGGGTTTTTTCTGCTTTACTCATGCTTATAATTTTGATTTTTGTTTGAATATTCCTGATGTATTATTATATGTTGCAAGAGTTTGAAAATTGAAGTTCATGATGGATTTGATAAGTTGCATGGATTAAATTGTTAAAAAAATGGATATTGGGGATCTTATGATGCTTACTGAATTTGGTGTATATGTTTGTTGRAGGTTTTTTTTAATACATTTCCATGATTCATCTTCGTTGTTTTCTATATGATGTAGCAATTTATTCTTTGCTGTTTGTATGATTCTGTTGTTAATTCATATAATGGCATTGGGATGAACTAAACAAATGAAGATTCATCAAAATTCAACCTACAGTGCTAAGTACTTAGTAGGAGGAAGTTGATAAAACCAATTGGTCTTGTTTGAGAAACAKAAATCTAGGGTTTTACTTAGAAAATAATATTTCTCCTGTAGACTTTAGGTCGTTGAGCAGTCCAGAGGTTTCTTTGATGGAGGGTTTAGAGCATCTCCAACAGGTATGCTTTATTTTTTTCCCTTATTCTAAATTTGGAGATTTCTTCGTTCTTTCCCCTTTTTTTTCTTCTTTTTTTCTATTTTAGAYGAAGAGTTTAGCATAGCTGTTGGGGCAAAATTTTCCCAAATCTCCAAAATTTCTAAAACAGTGTAGCTATTGGAGATGCTCTTACATTCCTTGGAAATTAGGAAGATCATGACATGTAGTACAACTTGTACAAGCTATATTATGATCAAATTGAAGATGTTACAGGCCCTTCATTGGGGATTYATAGAATAGGGACTATTTAGGAGATGATGACTTTTACATATAAGGGTAGATTATCATAAATGGTATGTATCCCCAACCAAATAACATGTTGTAGGTACAAATATTGATGAATCTTCCTTTTTTAGTTCAACCGAATGCCATCACATGGGTTAACGACAGAGTCATACAAACAACAAAGTATCATATAGATTTCTACATCARTTATAAAACAAAAAGTTTAATCACGGTAATGTATACAAAATTCTCCAATAAGCACACACACCAATTCAGTAGGCATCCCTAATAGCCATTGTTTTAACAATTTTATTCATGCAGATATTAACGTTCATCATGAACTTCAAAATTTCAAACTCTTACAATGTTTATAAGGGTAAATTATCATAAGATAGTTGGATGGACAAATAGTGGACATTGCTTGATGACACTAGGAGTATCAATAAATGTTCTTTTTGAAATATGTAATATTTATATACAAGAAATACTCATGGTTTGAACGTTCGACCTTTTGGGAGGCTGGACTCTATCGCTGGGTTATGCTGGGTCAATGACCCTTTGGTGTATCAATAAATGTTAGAAAAGAAACTTACCTCTCCATCTACTGAGTGAGAGATGCTTACGTGGTCAGAGATGATGGTCTTTACCAACAATCTTACTTTACCATTTTCCTGCTTGAGAATCTCAATTCTCACCCAGTAAGCGAGGTGGTGTCTCTTACCCAGTTAATACTTACTGGGTAAGAGACGCTTATATTRTGCTATTTTGATGACCGTGAATCTTATCCCGTAAGGGAAGTGAGCATGATGACTCTTAYGGTAACATCCAAGGCTAACCGTACCAGATATTGTCCGTTTTGTCCACACCTGGATCACGGTTTTAATACGCTTCTGATTGAGGAGGCGTCCAGTTCCTTAAAAGGCTACCTTTGTTCCCCTCCCATTCAATGTGGGATCTTATACTTGCACAGTAAACACTTACCCAATTTATGATTCATAAACTGTCCCTAAGTAGAGAATACAGTTTGTCATCCTGTTTATTCTGATGCTCACATGATTTATAGGACGGAACTGCAAAAGCCGATAATTTATGCTGAGCTGGCTTGTAAATCATTTMTAGTTACCTATTATAACCATGGAGGCACAACCGGCTTTATCCTTTCAAAGATCAGGTGCAAGACAACTTAGTAACCATGGAGCTCCTGGCGCTCGATCATCCCCTTTGCCGGTACGTCCCGTCACTTTGGAAGAGAAATATCCAAAGTTTCCGGAATCTCAACAAATGTCCATGGGAAGGGAATTTATGCCACAAAATTTCACTGCTCTTCCTTCATTATCCTCAACTAGCAGAGCCGTTGGTCACATGTTTTCTTCGGCTTCTGGAATGTCTTYGGATCTTCAATTTTCTTCTCAAGAAACGCATTCAGAAAGGACGCCTTTTATATCTCAGTCCTCGGGAATTCTTCAATCTACGGCATCGAGCCAGTATATGAAAGAAAACAACAATAGTTCATGGTGTACAGATTCATTGCCGGATTTTCTTGATTACCCTCAAAATACCCCAATCCCTTCTAGCAATTTAGAACACAGCCAAAGTGCTACATGTATTATGCCATCCGAGGATCTTGGTAAACAAAATGATTGGCAAGATTGGGCTGACCAGCTAATTACCGATGATGATGCTATGACCCCCGATTGGAATGAGATTCTAATTGATACCGGTATTGCTGATCCAGAGCCAAAGGTATACTGAACTTTTATTCATTGTATATGATTTCTTATGATATTAAATGCGAAAAAGGATGCGAGTTATGTACATTTTGAGATTTCTTTCAACTAAATGAACATTGAAAAATATACTTGTGCAATCCCACAATGTTCCTACAGTAACAACAAAATCTTGTGAATTGTATYGTATGTAATGCACATGTGAATGGGGTTGTATAAGTATAGCTACAGCCTACATATGACATGACTTCTTTATAGGAAAGATCTCAAAACCTACATTACTTAGGGTTCTTGGTTTGTTGCTCATTTAAAGTTATGTCATTCCGTCAACAAGGGGTAGGTTCAAATGGGAACCGTAAATATTTTGGGAACCGAGGAACCAACTATTCACGAGTTATTCATGATGAATACTGCTGAATAATCATAAATTTTTTCCTCATGAGTATCATGCATTTCAATTATTCATGATATGATGCATTTTTATCATGATATCATGCGTTTTTATCATGAATATCATGTGGTTTTTTAACATCCCGGTCCAAATGAGAACCGTAAATATTTCGAGTATCCGAGAACCAACTTTTCATGAGTTATTCCTGATTAATACTCCTGAAATATCATGGATTTTCATTATTCATGATATCATGTGTTTTCATTATTCATGATATGATGCGGTTTTATCATGATATGATGCGATTTTATCATGATATCATGCATTTTTATCATTAAATCATGTATTATTTTTATCATTAAATCATGTATTATTTTTATCATGAATAGTTTTTGTGATGAATACCTATCACGACATTCATCATTAGTAATTTTCATTATTATGGGTTATTCATCATGAATAATACATGAAACACTTGGTTCCCGGACTCTCATAATATTTACAGTTCTCATTTGAACCCACCCTCGTCAACAACCGTTAATCATGTTCATTATATTTCACTTTAGATGGCATATCATGTYGGGGGATCATCGACAAACTCGATGCAAGTACAACAACTAATTGTTCCTCCATCATCYGAAGAAGCTTGCAATACAATGACCCCATCACCTTGTGGGAATGGCCCTCAATCCAAACCACGAATGCGTTGGACTCCAGAACTTCACGAAGCCTTTGTGGAGGCAGTCAACAAGCTTGGGGGAAGCGAAAGTAATCATTTTAACTTCAGTGTTTCTCGCRCTATCTGTTTTCTTTAGATATGATCACAATAATATTGCCCTCGGGCGTATAACTCAGTTGGCAAAGGGGCGGAGTGACTTTGCTCAAATACACAACAGGTTCAAGTTCGAATCCTGCGGGAGACGGGCTTGAACCCCTCCGTTAGCCTCAGCCGCAGAGTCAACTCTGAAATGCCTCTTGTGGTTCCTGTGGGTGGGTTCCTTGTGSGCCSGCTTTGGGTCGCCGGTARTCAATCTTTTGCTCAAATAATCACAATAATAACTTTTTAAATCATTATATTTGTATCTATAGGAGCTACCCCGAAGGGAGTAYTGAAGCAAATGAAGGTTGAAGGCTTAACCATCTACCATGTAAAAAGTCACCTACAGGTGCATTTATGGTACTTCTCAGTTGATGCAAGTTACAAAAGTAAAATGAATKTGCTTCTATATTTAATATGGAATTTATCTCGTTTTGCAGAAATATCGGACGGCTAGATATAAACCGGAGCCATCAGCAGAAGGTAAAACAGAAATCCACCTTTGGACCCACTTATAGRCCTGGGATCATGTGAGACCAACCTATCTTCGTGGGACCACAAAATAACACTGAATCTGCACGTCACAGTGTTTTTTGTACCTTCACGGACTCACGGTGTTCTGCTATGAAGGTTCAGTGTTATTTTGTGGTCTCACAAATCTCWCGAAAATATGCTGGTCTCACGAGAACCCAACCCCCCACATATAGGCTCCAAAAGATAAATCAGATGTGAAACTAGTATCAATCCRGTTTGCRGATAGGAGAAAGATGAATTTGACTGTTAATTTAATTAAGATTTACTACCTCGTACCTGGTTAAGGATGTTGCTGTTTACCAAGCCCCTCTTACCTGACCGAGATGCTGACTTGGTAAGCTAAGGGAGGGACTCTTACTCGGTCAGTGATTAGTGCTGAACCAGACCACACTCTTACCTAGTTAACGCTTACCCAATTTGTATTGTAAACGACCCCTAAGTCGACTTCTGGACTAGAAGTTTAGTTACTCACTATAATGCTTTCTGTTAGTCACACATCGAYTAGATTTGGACCATTTTTTCCACTATGCATGTTGGAACCTCCCAACTTTCTTCAAGGGCTGTTTTGGCGAGTGATCTAATAGGGTTTCCTTGACACTCTGGGACAAACTGTACTTGTCTACCCCTCTCGCCCCCTCTCAACACTCTGGGACAATTTGTGCCTGTCTAGCCCGTTGGAGGGGGCGTGTTAGAGTCCACATCAGCTACACTTGGACCATTTTTTCTCTATATATATTGGAACCTCACTTCTCTCCTCAAYGGCTCTTTTGGAGGATAAATCTCAAGGTTCCACATATTCTCACACTTTCAATTGACAAGATAATTTACCCATTCAGTCTTCAGAAAAGCTTAAAGTGCTTGTAKGGTCTATTYGTTAGCAGTTTAATGGGACTCACAGCTTATTCAGTAAGCTATATATGACTGTTTGGTAGTGGCTTAATAAGATAGAAAGTGGCTTATTCCGTAAGCTTCTAGGGTGGAAGGGGGGGGGGGTTGTGCAGAAAGCCAAGTTTTTTCCCAAACTGCCCTTCCCAATTGAAAAACATGCTCATTCCGTTTATGAAAAAACTCTCCCAAACAAAAACATGCCCTATCTATACAGACAACTTATCCATACAGGACTTGATGGAAAACYAACCAAACAGCCCCGTAGTGCACTTAAGACATATACAAGTCTCTKTGCATGTTATTGCACCTATCTTGGCTGTATCTTAGAAGCTACAATTATTTGAAGATGGGTTATCAATTAAAGTGATTTGTCCACTCATTGCAGGACCTTCAGAGAGAAAAACTACCGTTGAAGATTTCTCATCGTTGGAGCTGAAAACGTAAGTAGGATCGATTATATTTCATCTTAACTTGATTYAACTTATGTTTGTATTATGTTAGCATACACTACTAGTAACCTGGGTACTACTGGGCTATTCCCTTTGGGGTTGAGGTCAGGCCTATGTACATCTTAAACMCATTACCCTACTTTCAAGTGGCGTTTTCTGGATCTGTTTGGTTTTGTTTATTCTTTGTGTCTCATTTATACGGTGGGAAGAGATTGAAGATGATTTGACAATTGTTGATTATCTGTTTTTGCATGTTAACAGGGGTTTGGAGATCACCGAAGCATTACGATTACAGATGGAAGTTCAGAAGAGACTACATGAACAACTTGAGGTATAATTTACATTATGATGCCTCCTAATTTCAGAAGGGCAAAATACATCAAAATATAACAAAGTTTTCCTTAGTTCCTATTTAGTGTAATGAAGAATTTTTTTTTCTCGATCGATGATAGAAAGTTCCAAAAATTCCTATTTGATAAAAACTTTGAAAATTTCCTATTTTGTATTCACGTAGTTTGGTTGGGGCTGGTTCAAATTAGAAGGCTAAATATCGTCCGAGAGTAAGAAGGAAGGTTAAGGATAGGTTCATATGTGAATCATTGAAAMATCCGAAAAAAATCTATTTCAAGATGCATATGTGAATYGATGTTATAGATTWWTTATGTGGGTTCGTATGCATTTTCAAATGCATTTTTTCATTGATTCATATATGAACTTTTCTTTTTTAACATTCTCACGATATTTAGCCTTTCTTATGTGAACCTCCCAGTAGTTTGGTTTATTTCCTATTTAGTGCGRCACCGTTTCACCAGGTTCAAAATGGGTAAAAAAATAGGAAATTTTGTAACTTTGTTATGGTTACGTAAAATAAATTTATTATACCGAATAAGAAATAAACCAAACTTTGTTGTGTTTTGGTTCATTTTRCCCCTTCTGAAAATCCGGTTCGTTYTACAATTGTKGAAAATTATCGATTATTTAACGATCATGCTTCTCTTGCAGATCCAAAGAAACTTACAGCTGAGAATCGAAGAACAAGGCAGATACCTCCAGATGATGTTCGAAAAGCAATGCAAATCAGGAATCGATAAACTCAAGCCCTCATCRTCCACCATGGACTTAACCAACGAAACCCCAAATTCTCCTACAAGAACCGAACCGGCATCCTCACAGGCTGACCCCAATGGACCAGGACCCAACCCAGTGGTTCATCGACCATCAGAAGATGACTCGTGTGGCTCTCAACCCTCAAAACGCGCAAAAGTCAAGGAGTAAAATCGATATCGTCACAATATGGACAAAACACCCTGCTTGCTTTCTATATGGGCTGTAAGGTTTTAAGTTTTATGGTGACAAAAAGACTCAAATCTTGAAGTTTCTTTTGACATTTTAATTGGGTTTTTTAATATAGATTTTGTTTTAATAAGAAGCCTAAATCAGCAGGTAACAATTTCTGATCCAGTTTGGWTTCATTCTAGAAACAGAGATAGGTGTCGGGTGGGTCGAGTTGGTYGGGTGGCTTCGGGTTGGGTTGGCCGAGTTGATCGGGTTTTTGTGCAACCCTAGGTGTGTAGGTGTATTTAAGAGGAGATTTATATGCCAAAGCAGTTGGACTTGATTCAGAGGGCATTATGATGTACAAATGTATACTATTTATCATGTACTCTTTTATSAAAAAGCTATGAAATCATGAACAAAGATGAGTTCTGAGTTTCTAGGTATATTTATTGACATGAGATATAGAAAAGTTAGAAAGGTACATGGATAMGYATCTTTTAMTCTTTGAGGTAGAGATCAGGTTTWTWTATATMWTATCTCTTAACTGCTCTACTCTTTGAGTTAGAGGTCAAGTTTACGTGCATTTTTTTTTTAAATGTTCTACTATTTGAGGTAGAGCTTAGAGTTAGGTTTGCGTACGTCTTGACCTTTAACCACTCTACTTTTTGAGCTAGAGGTAAAACGTACACAAAGACGAGCCGTTAGCCGACTAATCCCAA